>NC_061113.1:55947499-55982346 GCF_002878395.1 Capsicum annuum | reverse complement strand
CTTACTACATCTGTATTTTTCTACATAACATAGAACATTGACTTACTTAACAGTTCTTTTTAAAGAACATACGTCCATAGATATTTATATATACAACTACAAATAAATTCTTATCAATAAATACAACAAATATAAATGACCATACCGTCATACGAGTACACAAATCCTCGTTCTCTTTGAGTATGATATTAAATTTTTCAATGAGAGTTGTGAATGTATATAAAGCCACTTGCCTATTTTCGCAGTTCCATTTTCCAAATAGCAATCAAACTTCTTCTAAAAAATCATATATCGATTGTTCTCTAGCCGATACAAGTACACCATTTATTGACATAGTAATACTTGATGTCAAAGTCCATTCTCTATGAACTGTTGCATAGGACCTAGCCCACTTTTTATAACCACTAATTCCAAATGTTTCTTCACTCTAATATCAACTTCCTCAACCTTTTCCATCAACTTGTGAAATTCAGACTTCGAATATGCTTTGTCCATTGTATAAAGATCTCTGATAACGCATCGTGTGACTTTCTGTAAAGTTTTTTCATATTCCCCCATAGATGCCACATACATGCATAATATGGTATATCTTTGTACACATCACCAATAGCCTTTATGATGCTTACATTCCGATCAAAGACAACACATATGTTTTGTCTTTCCCCGTAAGCTTCTTTTAGATTCTCAAAGAACTAAGTCTAAGATGCATCATTTTCTAAATCAAGCACACCATATGCCAATGAAAATTTATAATCTATATTTATAAACACATTTTGCGCAGTCAAATATAAATACATATAGTAACTGCACACGTATTTATTAAAAATACAGTTTCACAAAACAATATATTTTTCCAAAAAATAGTTTCAATTACATATACTAAAATGAAAATGTACAACACACACATACATTATCAACTATACATGTTTCATTCATGAAACTTTGGAAATATATGTATTTTGCAGAGATATGTATATATCTGATAGAGATTTATATTTTCAAGTGATATGCAGAAATACATATAAACATACAAGCAGGTCTATAATGTATTATAAAATGATACTAACCTACTCCATCCATCGTACAGATAATTACAAATATCCCAATATACATTCCTCTCAGATGACTACCATCAACAACTACGACAGGTCTATAATGTTCGAATCCTTTAAGGAATGCACGGAGAGCTATAAATACATACAAGAACTCGTTTCATCTGTCTTCTTCATTCTTAGATACGAATCAGGATAGGTACTGTTCAAAATATATAATTACGATGGTAATTTGCTATAATATACTGATGGTTTATCACTTGATTCTTCTAACGCTCTTTTCTTGGCCCTCTAACATGAAGTGTATGTCAAATCCATACCAAACTCTTCCTTCATGTCACGTTTGATTTTAGTCGCACTGTATTTTTGCTTGTGGTTTTTGAATTTTTGTTTAACTATACCACCTACCAACATACTAGTAGCATGAATCTTGGGATAAATCTTGTCCTTTACCGAGCAAATATGTTCCGGTACAAATTCTCTAATTCTGAACATCCCAGAATCTCCTAAATCAGAGGCACGACATAAAAAATTACAATTACCTGATCTACACACCAATGTATAACTGCAACCAACAAATTTAAATACAATCAAAATACATATCCACACTTATTTGAAACATCAACAAATTAATGTAGAATGTACGTACCACTTCTTACTTGACCTTTCACTTCGTGTTTGAAATTTCTCCCTAATTGTATAATCCTTCATGGCTAACTTCTAATTTTTTTCATCAAGTATACCTGGTATACCTAAATATTCTTATGATGTGGGTCTGAGATAATCACCTAAACTGTATCTATCTCAAATACATCTAATGTTGTTGTATTTTCAGAAACCTCCAACATACCTTCAGTAGATGTATTTAACACTTAATGCCAATTAATACAGAAGTCTCTTCTTTCAGCAAATCATACCGATGAACTTCCAAAGGTGCTCATAATATCTTTCTCCAGAATGCTTACATATAAAGGAAGATAATTCATCTCTTGTATATCTTTTATTTGCAAAATAAATACCTTTAAACCATATCATTATGTATTTGTATTTGCCCTGCATTACCAGTGATTTGATATTCAATTTAAATACGTTTTCTGCTCAGATTTACATTAATGAGAAATGCCAAAAGATTGTGTAGATCATTGTATGATGTTGTCATACTCAGCAATATTGCATAAGTAATGTACTCTTCATAGTTTTTTCATACGTCCACCTTATAGAGTGCTTCACTAGAACTAGGATTCTTTTCATTACTAACTTATTTCACCTAGAATACAAAAATATATATATTTATAAGTTGTCAATAGTTACAATATACAATTACACAAAAATAATTCAAACAGAATTATACAGTTATAAATTGTAATACCACATATTTCGAGGCTAGAATTTGAAGTGTCGTTCCTACATGTGTTGACACTAATCCCATGAATTTCTTTCGAATACATGTGTCATGATCTTTTAAGTGAAATATGTTCATAAGAATCACTTAGAACAAAGTTGAGCTAAGATCCTTTGATTTGCCCAAAGTTTAGTATTCGACTCTACAAGGGTTTACTTTGAATGCATATAACTTCTTATATACATAGAATTTTGCAACTCAAGACCTACCAAATTGTAGATAATTGATTTAGATTTCCAATGATACCAATTTTTCCTTAATCCGTTACCCTAACAAAAATTTATAGCCATTTTTGTGAGAGAGGCAGTGAAGGTGTACGATTAGCCCGTGACACGCGCTCCGTCGCCCGTACCTATTTTTTAGTTTTTGTTTCTACCTTTTAAAGGGAAAATAAGTCCTTTCCTCCACCCTAAATCGTCCATAACAGATAATTTTATCCCCCAAAAGCATGATATATCCTATTATTCATCTTTTCTCACAAAGGAAAAAAAATCCTAGCCTCTTCAAGATTCAAGCCCTTCCTTCAAGAAACCTAAGAACTCAAGTGTTCCAATCTAAGAAATCTTTCAAGAAAGTTGTTCTCTTTCAAGATTTAAGTTTCAAGGTATGTTAGATGTTTATCCATAGGTCCCTTTCATCCATGGAGTCCAAGAAGTCAAATTTCATGTTTAAAAGTATGATCTTTACATGTTTTTATTAATTATGTCCATGAACTTGGATGAATTTCGAATTTTATATAATGTTTATATGAAATTATTGTTGTTATTAAACCCTACATGTTTGAATGGTGTTGTTCACTGATTTAAGCCTTAATTGATGATTTAGTATCAAAATCATGCTACTACTACATTTTTAAAACTATTCCCAAGCTTAAGCCATGCATTACAAGTGTTTGATAAAATGCCTAAATGATTTGGGTTTTGAACAATGACTACTTATTACATGTTTACAATGAAATTACATGTTGATGGTAAATTACCTTCATGAAAATCTTATGAATTTCGATCATGTATTATATTTCCAAGAGTTTTGATAGAAAGAGCCCTTACACGTTTGAAAGTTGAAGTATGTTTATCTATATCTTGGTAATTTGATTTCAAGTTTTGATTTCAATTGTTTTCATGTGGAATATATTATAACTTGTTTTAAATATTATGGTTTCTATACCATGTTCATCAGAACTCAAAATAAATCCTCAGTTTATGATTTTGTCGTGTGATCATGCTATCTTATCATGCTTAAAAGTATCTCCATGTTTAAATTCATGTCTCCCATTGGTTTGATGAAATGTCTAAGAGATGAGTTTGAACAATGATCCCTATTATAATTATCTCTAGAAGTTTCATGTGTTCATATTGTTATTGCTATCGAGTCTTGGGGGACTTGAATACCCAAAATTTAGCTGTTTACTTAGTTTTCAGTAGTTATAGAAGGGTCCCAGTTGTATCATGAGCGGTAATATTCGGTTAGTTAACATGGTCAGTATGAGTTCAGTCAAGGTTATCCCAGGTTAGTGATCAGTGTTGGTTCAGTTAGGAGTAGGATTCAACACCGAGCGAACCCAGGGATGGGGGCATTCCTGCCATCTTAGGGTATGACCCTTCATAGTAGTCCCTGAGTAACAGAACTACGTAGCCAGCGTAGTTTGATATGTCTTCCTGCCAATCTAGGGTTGACATACATATATACATCTCATGAGTATTTCTGCCAGATTAGGGTTGACCCAACCATTGTTAGTAACCCATGGCACAGTACTAACACCCTTCCAACTTGGGTTACAGGTTGGACCCCAAATCAGTCTATATTAGGGCATGTTTGTTAGATGATAGCTCCCATAGTTTCATTCCCAATATTTAGTTTTAGAATTCAGTTTAGTCTTCCTTGACTATATCATACAGTTTATCAGTTATTTAGTTATCAGATTTCAGTATTTTTGTTTATAGACTATTTCAAAACTTATTTTATACTTGATCATGCATTCTCAGTCTTTATAATTTTCATGTATTCTTACCTAGTGCTTCATGTTATACATTCAGTCAGTTATTACTCATGTACATGAACCCATGAATATTAGCCTAACCTTATTTAGCATACCAGTACATTCAAAGTACTGACCGCATACTTATTTCATGCACTATGATGTTTCATATCATAGGTTCGGATGCTCAGAGCAGTGGTGAGTCCTCATGTTTCAAGGGCCATCATATTTATTTTAGTATGTTCAGTTCATTAGTCATTTGGAGTTAGTTAGAGGCTTGTCCAATCAACTCCACTGTCAATTAGTAAAGGCTTTCAGACACTTTTCAGTTAGTTATTCAGTTATCAATTTGTATTGACATTCTTACAGTTTTGTTTTCAAACAGACGTTTCCAATATTTTGATTCAATATTGTTTTTTTATTTAAGACCTTATGGTGCTTTCAGTTAAGTTTCGCACATGTTCTTTGTTATTTTATTCAATGCTCACAACAGGTACTAACAAGGGTTAGCTTGTGGTCACTTGTGACTGTAAGTACCGTGTAACACCCAGGGTGTACTCTCGAGGCATTACAAACTTGGTATTAGAGCTTAAGGTTTTAAAGTGTCCTAGGAAGTCTTAAAGCCGCGTTGAGTAGAGTCTTTTACATGGGTATAAAGCGCACCACACTTATGGGCAAGGGGCTACAAGACATTTTAGGAAAAGTTTCCCTCCTTTAATGTCTCAGATCATGCATTAGTAGTGTTCTCTAAGGAACTTATGCAGATTCTTCTGTTACTCCATTCGTGCAAACTTTGCTTTATTCTTGAGGCCATAGAAATAACCAAGCTTAAATCCTTTTAGATAAAACTTTCTCAGGCATTCCCCACACATAGTTATAGGATTGCATGTGGGGTTAAAAGGATCCCATCAGTGCCCTCACATTCCAAAGTATGAAAGATATCATTCATGATTCATGAAATCGTGCATTTAGCCAAAGTTAGTGAGCTTTTAGATCCTTTCTCAGAATTCTATGATAGTATATGACCTAGAGTTAGAAGTATAAATCCAAGAGTTTAGCAGTAGTAAAATAGGATAGTGTTATCTGAATTCAGTAAATTTTGCATTCATGGGGTTGGCTGTATAAGAGGTGAATCAGTGGGCTTGAAATAGTGTATGTAAGAAAATAAGTTAAGTTTGTTGATTAGAAAGTATATATTGTTGGTGTAATGGTAATTCCCTTGGTGTAGGGAAAATATAAGTTTAGAGATATAATAATTGTAGGCTATGATGAAAGTAGTATAGTTCATTGAAGGTTTGGGGATATCCATGTTAAGTGTTAGAATCTAAGTTTGAATCTTCGAGGATGGAGCAAATAGAAAGAAGAGTTAAGAATTCTATGTTAGTTAATGGTTAGGTTGTTATATGATGATTGTTGGGTGCTATAGAAAGACAAGAGTTGTATCTCAGAAGAAAGTACTAGCAGTGGGTTTTACATTATTAGGTGTAGTCTTTTAGGGTGAGCTTATCATTTATGAATATTATTATACCCTAGATTCTAGAATAAAGTGGTGGGGGTTCAGTTTAGGCATGTCGATTAAGTAGTTCCCATTCCTAGAATAATGGCTTTAAGCTAAGAGGGATGATAGAACAAGTATCCAAGTCAGGTTCTCAGATCCTAGTAGTGATGCCAGTACATGTAGAAAACCAGTAGGAGAGGATGATGCCCAACCCGTTCTTACTTCAATGCAAGATTTCTCAGTTATCACGATATCTAGTCATTCCTTACATGTCAGTTCCATAATCATAGTTCATGTCATTCACATCATAAAGAATCACATATGCTTCCAGTCCCTAGTATAAAGAGTTCCAGTTTTCTCAGCAGTAAGAACCATGTTCCACAAATTTAGAAACTCCAAAAAAAATCAGATCATATAGCTCATGACTCATGTATTTATGTTTTACAGTGTGTTCAGTTCCAGTACCCATGCTATACTTTTAATGATCAGCAAAATTTAGTCTTATGCCATGCATGTCCTCAGTTCAGACCTCTTTAATGAATTCATGTCATTGACACTCTATTCCTCAGGCCTCAGTTGAGTGTCAAATTTATTCTTTCATGCTTCAAGTCCTCATGTCCTAACCTTTCAGTGACCTCCCCTTATTAAATGATAGTAGTGATGAGCAGTTGCTAGATGGGAGAGAGTAAATATTTTTTGTTGGCAAAAAACATATTAGCTTACTATTATAGGTTAAAAGGGGTCCAAGACTTAAAAAATTTCACTAGTGTTGGGACTTATTCATTTATAAAGATCTCAAACTTTGATGATTTTATTTTTGACCTTCCCAACATCGGAACATTAATTTTTAAGTTGACTTATAATCGGGGTGGTTAATAGTACATGTCGGGTAAGTTTTGGATTTTTTGAACCAGCATAAGGGTGTGTTTGGACTTCCAAAAAAGTAGCACCACCGGGATAACCTCGTGTCGCATGCCCAAGTCCACTGGTAGGGGTGCCCACGACGCGTGCTCCAGTCTGGTGGACCACAGCCCATGGCACATGCTCTATCATGGCATTCTTAATTTTTAACCTTCAGTTACATTATGGTTAGTTGAAATTCGTGTCTATGTTTTCTAGGGGTAGTGCATGGAGGTTGTTAGTGATAGAGGTTTGGAGGATATGAGGAAGATGCTTTTATGGGTGTTTCTCTAGAGGGGCATATATGGTTATTAAAATAGGTTTGAATGTCATGTTTGTATGTATGTGAAAACACAGGGTGTTTTAAATTCATGATTCAGTCTAGTATTACGCGGTTATATCTGTATTTTGTAGATTCGAGTAGGCTTGAACAAAGTGGAAGGATTCAATTCATCTTTGACCTTAGTAGGTAGAGTTATCAATGCTCATGTGAATATCTTTAGTAGCCTCAGAAAAAGTGCAGAAGTAAAGTAGAAGGTATAGTAGAGGGAATATTTGAGGAATATGTCTAAGCTTAAAATAGCAGTTGCATGGTCTAAGGCATAGCAGTTCTATTCTAGCTTATGTTTTGTAGGATTATGTTCCATGTTACAGAATTCGAGCCATGTTCCGACTTCTTCTTCAAATATATCATTCAGACTATGCCCAATATCCTCTTCTCTCTAATGTTATTAAACCTTCTTAGAAAGAGCGCTGAAGGAATACTCTAATTGAATATAAGTTTTAAATATGAATTAGTCCGTAAAGCCAACAATCCAGCCTAACAGTCAGACATACCAATTCCTATTATTTTCTATCTTCCAATTCAGACTTACTATCTAAAGTTTCATGAATATAGCTATTCCAAGGGTTAAAATATTTGTATCCATGTAAATTGAGAATTCAGCTCAATTCATGCATCAGTTTCAGATTCCAGATATTCAGTCATGATTCAGTTCATAAGTGTCCTATGCATTATCTCAGTTTTCCTTAGTATTTCATCCAAGCCAGTATCATTCGGGGGATGAACTATACCTAGGGGGAGATGTTATAATACCCCCGAGTTTTTTATGTACTAAATCTCTCATCTTTTCCTCACTAAATTAGATCCAGCCGGAGGTAATGGTTACTCACAAGTTGACTCCCTTGTTTCTATTCAGCCATATACCCATTCTCATGTCATTGCATGTATTCATGAAATCAGTTTAGTTCATGTATTATGCTCAAACTCAGTTATGCAGTCATGTTCCAAGCCAAGTTCTAAGTCAACCATGTTCATAATATAATCTCAGTTACCTTATTACTCTCAGTCTAACCAGACTCATCCGAGGATGAATGATTCTAATGGGGAGATAATGTAATACCCCATATTTCTAGGCTAGACTTTGAAGCCTATGAATTTCTTTTGAATACACGTGTCATAATCTTTATCCTAGTGTGTGAAGTGATTTCAAGGTGAAACATGTTCATAAGAATCGCTTAGAACAAAGTTGGGTAAGATCCTTTGATTCGTCCAAAGTTTAGTATTCAATTCTACAAGGGTCTAATTTGAATACATATAAATTCTTATATACATAGAAATTTGCAACTCAAGACCTACCAAATTGTAGATAATTGAGTTAGATTTCCAACGATACCAATTTTGCCTCAATCCGTTACCGGAGCAAAAAGTTATAGCCATTTTCGTGAGAGAGGCAGTGAAAGCGCATGATTAGCCCGTGATGCACACTCTGTCGCCCGCACCTATTTTTTAGTTTTTGTTTTAGCATTTTTAAGGGAAAATAAGTCCTTTCATCCACCCTAACTCGTCTATAACAGATAATTTTATCTCCCAAAAGCATTATACACCCTATTATTCATCTTTTCTCTCAAAGGAAAAAAAACCCTAGCCTCTTCAAGATTCAAGCCCTTCCTTCAAAAAAAACCAAGAACTCAAGTGTTCCAATCTAAGAAATCTTGTAAGAAAGTTGTTCTCTTTCAAGATTTAAGTTTCAAGGTATGTTAGATGTTTGTCCATGGGCCTCTTTCATCCATAGAGTCCAAGAACCCAAATTTTAAGTTTAAAAGTATGATCTTTACTTATTTTTATTAATTATGTCCATGAACTTTCATGAATTTTGAATTTTATATCATGTTTACACGAAATTATTGTTGTTATTAAACCCTACGTGTTTGAATGGTGTTGTTCGCTGATTTAAGCCTTAATTGGTTATTTAGTATTAAAATCATGATACTACTACATGTTTAAAACTATTCCCAAACTTAAGCCATGCATTACAAGTGTTTGATAAAATGCCTAAATGATTTGGGTTTTAAACAATGACTACTTATTACATGTTTACACTGAATTACATGTTGATGATAAATTACCTTCATGAAAATCTTATGAATTTCGATCATGTATTATGTTTCCAAGAGTTTTGATAGAAAGAGACCTTATATGTTTGAAAGTTGAAGTATGTTTATCTATATCTTGGTAATTTGATTTCAAGTTATGATTTCAATTGTTTTCACGTGGAATGCATTATAACATGTTTAAATATTGTGGTTTGCATACAATGTTCATGAGAACTCAAAATAAATCCTCAGTTTATGATTTTGCCATGTGATCGTGCTATCTCATCATGCTTAAAAGTATTCCTATGTTTAAATTCATGTCTCCCATGGGTTTGATGAAATGTCTAAGAGATGAGTTTGAACAATGATACCTATTATGGTTATCTCTAAAAGTTTCATGTGTTCATATTGTTATTGCTATCGAGTCCTGGGGTTTGAATACCCAAAATTTAGCTGTTTATTTAGTTTTCAGTAGTTATAGAAGTTCCCAGTTGTATCATGAGCGGTAGTATTCGGTCAGTTAACATGGTCAGTGCAATTTCAGTTAAGCTTAGCCCAATTTAGTGATCAGTGTCGATTCAATTGAGAGTAGGATTCAACACCGAGCGAACCCAGGGATGGGAGCATTCCTGCTAGCTTAGGGTGTGACCCTTAGTAGGAGTCCCTGAGTTATGGAACTCGTAGCCAACATAGGTTGATATGTCTTCCTTCCAGTCTAGGGTTGACCTACATATATATATCTCATGATTCTTTTTGCCAGATTAGGGTTGACCCAGCCATTGTTAGTAACTGTTGAACAGTACTAACACCCTTCCAATTGGGGTTACAGGTTGGACCCCAAATCAGTCTATATTGGGACATGTCAGTTAGATGATAGCTCCCACAGTTTCAGTCCCAGTATTCAGTTTAGAATTCAGTTCAGATTTGCTTGACCATGATATACAGTTTATCAGATTTTAGTATTTCTATTTACAGACTATTTTAGAACTTATTTTATGCTTCGTCATGCATTCTCAGTCTTTACAGTTTTCATGCATTCTTGCCCAGTACTTCATGTTATACATTCAGTCAGTTATTACTCATACACAAGAACCCATGCATATCAGCGTAACCTCATTTAGCATACCAGTATATTCAAAGTACTGATAATATACTCGTTTCTTGATCTATGATGTTTCATATCATAGGTTCAGATGCTTAGGTTCCTGACCATACCTAGATATCCCAGCATACACACAACAGGAGCAGTGATGAGTTCTCATGTTCTAGGAACATTATGTTTATTTCAGTATATTCAGTTTATTAGTCAATTGGAGTTAGTTGGGGTCTTGTCCCATCAACTCTACAGTCAGTTAGTAGAGGCTTTCAGATACTTTTCAGTCATTTATTCAATTATCAATTGTTATTGACAATCTTACAGTATTATTTTCAGATAGATGTTTCTAGTATTTTAATTCAGTATTGATTTTTGTATTTAAAACCTTATGGTTATTTCAGTTAAGTTTCGTACATGTTCTCTGTTATTTTATACAGTGCTCACAGCAGGTATCAACATGGGTTAGCTTGTGGTCACTTATGACCGTAAGCACTGTATAGCACCCAGGGTGTACTCTTGGGGCATTACATAAACGTAAACAATATATACTTACACATCCAAAAACTTCCGCTGAAAATAAAATTACAAAACATTTTTTAAACTTTAAATACAAACATAGTCAAATTTTCCAGCCAGAATACAAATACACATTATTTGTCCATCGTTAGTCCTAAAATCAAAGCAACATCTTCCATAATCGAACATATCCAAAATATCTATAAATAAAATTTTAAGAAATACAGATATACTCTCAAATTTCGAGAATCAAAACTTCAATAAATTTGAATTTGATAAGCTTAAAACCTGATTTTGATCACTATTTTGTTCTATCAGTTCAACTTACTGTTGCATTACTTTGTACTCTAAATTCATTTAAAAATTGTTCAAAAACAAATTAATGATACAAATAATTTGAACAATGCATCAGTAATGGATCAAAAATTTTTTTGAATGAAATAAATCTAATGGTTCAAAAAAAACATCATAAAAATTTTGAATTTGCATGTCTATATAAGAAAAAAACTATGATAAAATACATTCAACAACAGTGATTGTTGAATTTGTAATCGATGGTGAATTCGAATAAATTATCTAAAAAAAGCTACAGTTGAATTTGATTCAACAAAATTAATGGTTCAATTTGAAATTGATCGTTGAATTCGAATAAATTAAAACAGAAGGAGATACACTTAAATTTGATTCAACAATAGTAATGGATGAAATTCAATATGATTGTTCAATCCGAAGAAATTGAATAGACAAAGCTTCAATTGACTTTGATTTTGATTTTTTTTTGGATGAACACATTATTGTGAAACTAAAATTTGAATTTTGATTACTGTTGTTAACAAGTAACGAAAATAACACGATTTATGAGGTTTAAATGGAAAAGGAATCTGCACATTTAATTCAAGGATAATTATACCATATTTACCTCAACAGATTTCAGTTAAATATGAGCAATAATTGATTTGTATTTGTATTTTTAAAGCAACAGCTTGTTAAAATACAAAATACAAGTTGCTACCTTTAGTAATTATGGAAGTGTTGCTATAAATCTCATAATTACAGTCTTAAGTATGCTATTTGTGAATTTTTTCCTTTCCAATTTCATAATATAGATATCATGGATCAGACAAGTAGTTTTACTGCATAAATTTATGGGAAAAGTACAAAATTAAGCAAATGCTTCTACTATATTAACTTAACCACATGATACTTTTAAGAATATTGCATAATCACATGCTACTTTCTATTTTCTAGTGAATAGTAGCAAATATACTTTCTTGTTTTAGCATAATATCTCTCACCTTGTATCTATCCCTCAAAATCTTCCCTCCAAACCATGCTTGTTCCTTCCAAACCTACCTAACCTCTTAGATTTGCTTTGTTTCTCTCTCCCACCTTCATCCTTTTTTGTTGAGTATTAAAGAATTCATTATTGGGGATTTAGGAATGAAAACCCATATAAGCATAGACTCTCATTGAAAAATATGGATAGAGGGATATGGGATCAATGAAAAACAAGGATTCCACAGTGAGAGTATATGACTTATTTTGCTGCTCTAATAAATTCATGTAATAGAATGGAGGGACCAATAAATTAGGTTTAGGGACTATTGTTTGATTGCTGAACTCTTATTGAGTTTGCCTATAACAAAAATTATCACTCTAGTATTTAGTTGGCTCTATTTAAAGCGCTTTATCGGTAGGAGGTGTAAATCATCTATTGGTTAGTTTGAGATTGGTGAAGCTATCTTGATAGAGCCCGATTCAGCTTATGAAGCTATGGATAAAGTTCAACTAATTAGAGAAAGGCTAAAAATAACTCAGAGTCATCCAAAATTCTATGCGGATGTGAGGAGAAGAGAGCTTAAGTTTGCAATTAATGATTATTTTTACTTAAAAAATTTGTCCATGAGAGAATTGATATGGTTTGGCAAGAAAGGAAAACTCGATCCTTGACATGTTGGTCTTTATAAGATTTTTAGGCACATTGACAATGTAGCCTATAAGTTAGATTTGTTTTCAGATTTAGCATCAGTGAATCCAGTCTTGCATATATCTCTGTTGAAGAAATGCATTGGTGATCCAATTTCAGTTGTGTATTTAGAGAGTGTGGGAGTGAAAAATTGTAACACCTCGTATTAAAGTACGTGTATTGGCATATTCAAGTACGTGTATTGGTCTTATTTATATGGAATTAATTTTTTTTATTTTTTTTATACCAGAATTTGCCCGTCGATTGTTCCATGCGAAGGTTATTGAATAAGATTTTCGATTGTTCCATGCGAAGGTTATTGAATAAGATTTCCAACGATATAAAGATTTCCAAAAATGGATAGGTTTCGGATATAATCGAGAACGTTCAAAACTATAAAACGGTGGCCGGGATATTTGGAAATAGTAAATGTGCAGGAAAATTTCCTGCACATAAACTACTGAGGCCAGCCAAATTTTCGGGTCAACTTTGAACGATCATAATTCCCTTAATATAATGAACTGGGAGATATGTGACCTATTAAAGAAAGATCTTTGAGTCTTATTTCCAATGCAATTGGTTTCATCCAAATTCAACGTCTGAATAAGGATTTATACTCGTTTTAGTTCAGCCTATCAAAACAGATTTTTAGGGTCAACTTCAAACGACCATAACTCCTTGTACAGGACGAACTGGGTGGCCTACTTTATATGAAATGAAAGCCCTTTGAATTATCCTTCTAACTATACCAATTTCACCCAAATCCAAGATCGGAGAAAAGAGTTATGGTTGATCTACTTTAGCTTATCAAAATAGTCCACCAAAGGACAAATTTGACATTATTTAAATTTTAAAGGCATTTTGGTCATTTTATATTATGGACGGGAATATGTGTATATATACATGTAAATGAGTTCAAAAACTCATTTTCATCATTGATCATTGGGGAAGAACAAACCCTATCCAAATTTGACCTTTAAATTACTTTTGATTCAATCGTAGAAATTCCAAAGTAATCCGATAATTGCGTTTGTCATCTCAAGAGCTTCGAACGGCACCTATTATTTGTGCAAACATGATTTCATAATCAAGAGGTGAATTCTAAGGTATGAATATTGTTTGCCTTTGTTCTTTTCCACATGTATATGTGTGATAGAGGATTATATGTATTAGTTGTTATTGAAAGGTGATAGAAATAGGGTTATGGACTATTTTGCATGGTTTGGTTATATTGAATTGTGAAAGGTGGATATGGTAATTGAGTTATGAAAGGTGGATATGGTAATTGAGTTATGGAAGGTGGATATGGTGATATACTATTGAACTGATGATTATTTATGTCTATGGCTCAATTTGGTTTAATGGATTGGTTGGAAGGATAAATAAATTCAAACTTGATATTGGAGGATGTTGTATGAATATGCATGGCATGTGAATATAATTGGATTATAAGAGGGTTAAAGTGACACCCTTTATGTTGTAATTAAGGCTTACTACTTAACCACTAGTTTGGTGAATTTAAATAATTGAATTGTGATGTTTGGTTGCTAATACTAGATTGCTATATATGTTCATTGTAGCTAAGTAATCCAAAAAGATGGGAAGTCCATTTGGGACTAGTATTGAAGCTTGACAGTCAGGTATGTAAAACATACTCTATACCATATCTTTGGCATGAAAGTGGACAATTTTTCTATTAAGAAAGTTTCCAAAGTTATTCAGTAACATGTGATCCATAATGGTTTTGTATGATGTCCTACGTTACCAATGAACTTATTTCCACCCTACAAGATGTCAAGACATTCCAATACTCACTTGTTTTCCAAATCTTACATGTTTATTGCACTAATGAATGTCAGAAGGTATCCGGTTACTCAAACAAGATCCATGTGCTATTAATGACTCCAAAACGTTTCATTGATATACCAATAAGTTCCTACTTCATTGTTATGGCATTGATGACTCCAAAACACTTCATTGATGTGCCAATGAGTTCTTACTTCATTGTTATTGCATTGATGGTCTATTTATATGTCTCTTATTGATGTATCATTGTTTCAAAGTATCAAAAATACGATCGCGACCAAAATAACAATCTCATAGATTAATTGAACTAAGTGATGGACGTTCTCTCTTATCGAGTAGTATCCTAGGGGCATAAGCCTATCATGGGTTAATCCCTATTTATGTGTTTATGGGTGGTATCTCAGGGGCATAAGCCTATCATGGATCGATCCCAGTTGATATGTACTGGAGGCAGCCTAATGGTCACAGTACAGTACAGTAATGATTACAAAGATGATAAGAACGAAGGTAAAGTGATTGAATAAATATACAAGTTGTCACAAGTTCTAGTAAGTGTGGTCCACTCCTATTATGATTTATTCACTTATTTCTGGTTTCTATTGAGCTCCTATATCATATGTGATTATCTACAGCTTTACATACTAAGTACATATTTCGTACTGACGTCCCTCACGAGGGACCTGAATTTCATGCTGCAGGCACAGGTACCTCAGCTCATACACCGCACAAGTAGGAGCCAGGATATCCAGCTGCTTTTGGTGAACTCTAGTTTGCTTCGTGGCTTTCGTGTCATATCCAGTCACTTTTGGTATTATATAGAAGTTAGTTATATAGCGGGGTGTGTCCCAACCTTCGTTAAACTCTGTGTAATGTCTAGAGGCTTTGTAGACCTAATATACAGTCAAGGTGGTGTTTTGTTAATAAACGTGATGACTCAAATGGCCAAGTATTATATATACATATATATGTGTGCTCGAGCTTCTACAGGTGATTATTTCCTTTTATATATGACATGATGCTGTTCGAATTTTGGGTTGTCATAGAGGTATACATGGGAAGTATAAGGTTATGAGCTGGTTCTCCCGGGCCTCCTCGGTTACCGGTGCCAGTCCTCCCCAATAGGATTTGAGGCGTGACAAAAATAGTCTCTCTTACGAGAAGGTTTCAATTGATATTTTTGAATGTTAGGTTCGTAAGTTAAGAAACAAAAAGTTTCTTTAGTAAATTTATTTGGAGGAATTAGCTAGTTGAGAGAGCTACTTGGGGAGCAAAAACAGATATGATTATCAAGTATTCTCACCTATTCCCTCTAGTTTAGTTTCAGCTTAAGATAACACTTTCCTCCTTAGCATTTCTCTCAGTTTCATGTCTTTCAATTGCGTTCATGTCTTAGTTTGCATACATTGTTTCACAAATTAAGTTCAGAGTATATCTCAGTCAAAAATTTATGTCGGTATTTAACTTTTATAACTTAGTTTTAAGATTACAGCTCTTTTGCCATCTTTTCAATCTAGTTATTCCTCATTCGAGGAAAAATATTCCCAGAATGAGAGATATCAAAAGTTTTTAAGACTTTATTTCAGACTTACCACAAAAATTTAGTCAGAAGATAGAAATATTTTCACAAAAAATGACTAAGATAACGAGTCATCGTCGGTGCCAGTGACTCACTGGATAAGCTATCCTGAATTTTTAGCCAAAATTTCCCAAATTTAACTAAAAAAAAAAAAAGAAAAATCAACCACAAAAAATCAACCACATGTGATTGGGTTTTCTTAATTTTTAGTTTTAAATTAAAAAAAATTATCACAAGTGAACAATTTTGTATTTTAAAATTATGAGAAACTAATTAAATTAACCTAAAAAAAATAAAAATACCAAAACCAACCTCTTGTGATCGATTTTTTAAATAATAATAATAAAAATCGACCACATGTGATCAGTAATAACCAAAAAAATTTACAAAAAATTATTTTAAAATTCTTTTAAATTTTTATACAAAATATATTAAATATTTTACTTTATTCTAATATCAGCCACATGTGGTTAGTTTTGTATAAATAAATTGAAGAAAAATTAATATTAACAAAATCAACCACTTGCGGTCGATTTTGGTTTTTAAGAAAATTAATATAAATAAAATTAAAAAATATACAGTTTATTTTTAAAATATATTTATTATGTTTTACTTTTACTGACCATATGTGGTCGGTTATTTTTAAAAAATAATAATATTAAGAAAAATAGACCACTTGTGGACGATTTCTGTTACAAAAATATATTTAAAATTTGAAAAAAAATCGACCACTTGTGGACAGTTTAATTTTTAAATAAGTAATAAACTTTTTTATAAAAAGAACACCAACGGTTAAAGCACATAAAATATGGGGTGTCACAATTCTAATCGGCGTCAACACTCTTGAGCATATATATATATATATATATATTCACATATATCTCGTGTAGTGATTTAGATAGCAGGCAAAAGCTAACTGAATCTATCCAAGTGCAGTGTAGTGAACTATCCAAGTGTAGGCAAGTGTAGTGTTTGAAAATATGTAGTATAGTGTAGTGTCGTATAGTAGTTTATCCAAGTCTAGTGTTTGAAAATGTGAACTAATAATAACTTGAAAATGGTTAAGTGTAGTGACTTGAAATAATGAATTAGTGATTTGAAAATGGTTTAGTGGCTTGAAAATGTGAACTAGTGACTTGAAAATGGTTGTGTAGTGACTTAAAAATGTGAACTAGTGACTTGAAAATGATTGAGCAGTGACTTGAAAATATGAAGTAGTAGTACTTATAACCTTACTATAATTAAGATTGTGATTGCTTATGTAGATAGAGTCTATTATCTGTCACGACCCAAATGGCCATGAGTGACACCCACACTAATCTTTCTGTGGAAGAACCATCTAAACCGAACCATTACCCAATCACTTAGTCACTATTAAGATGATATTATTATAAAATCAACATAATAACTATAATCCAAACTAATTGTTATTAATGCGGAAGTCAAACAAACTACTTACAAAAATCTCCAAGACCCAAAAGTCATCGTACAAGAACTACTAACAAAGATCATGTTTAAAGTGATATCCAGAAATAAAGTAAATCAAGAATGTTTTATTGCCCGAAAGATGGACAAGAAAAAAAAAATAAGATGACCCATGGAAACCTGGAGACGGAGTGCTCACCCTTGGATCAAGATCTACTATCAAACTCTAGAGGTGAGGTCATGTCTAAGCCTAGAACACTTTCTGCACTCAACAAAAGAAGAGTACAGGGTAGTATCAGTACAAACCACTATGTACTGGTAAGGTATCATAGGCCAACTCAACTTAATAACATGTACACAACATAAATCAAATAACGAATAGATAGGCTTCATCATATAACAAATACTCAATGAATAAACAATATAACAATAACAGGTCAAACCGTGCTCAGAAACAAGTCACATAACCATCAAGAGTATCAACCGTACTATAACCATCCACAGAATCAACAAAGTTATGTACACACATGCTATGGGAGTTATTTTTTCCCAAATAGTCATGACCTACAGGGAACAATCTATGTTCACGTACCGTACTGGCGTGGTACCTGATCCAACATAAATATAAATGTACCGGCGTGGTACCCGATCCAACATAAATATAAACGTACCGGTGTGGTACCCAATCCAACATAAATATAAACGTACCAGCGTCGTACCCGATCCAACATAAATATAATCAAGTATTATCAATATCAATTTACACATCCTCACAGCATACAACATACTATACCAAGTTTACAAGTACACTTAAAGTTATAAGACATTTCCATCAAGTCAATTTTCGATAAACATTTATACACGAATAAAAAATCCAAACATCAACAATTTCAAGCATGTTTGAATATCAACCCACAAGTATCCAATTTAGGAGCGTACCCCCAATTAAGTCAAGTCTAAAGTCCAATTAAACCGTAACCTACCTCAACCGATGAATCTAAAAATGGCTAGTCCGTAAGCGTCTTGCCCTTCCTTAAAGTTTTAAAACATTCAAAATCTATTCCAATGTATAATCCCAATAAGAGTATATACTAGTACGTCAAATGTCAATAAAAATGGTTCATTATTCAATCCCCAAATTAACAATTCATAATCTAAGAATCCTAAACCTAATACCTAACTTTTTTTATAACATTAAAGTTACCATTCACCTGTAACTATAACAATTACATTCTGTACGTGCAATAATATAAGAAAAAATTATAAAAATTACCCAGTTGCATGCTTTTATCCCCGAAAAACCACCCTATACCACTGTCACCCACGTGCCATGTCAATTTCGTCCTTGTTTCCTTGTAACTATCCACTAATTTCTCTAATTCTAGTAGTTTAAAAGTCATACAGTACTTTACCAATAATAGATGTAATTCACTCCACATTATCAATAGGTTCTTATCAATATATTGTCAATAGAGATGCATCAACATATAATATCTAACCTAGAAGTGTCGACCCTTCTAAAGCCGTGAATGGGGAAGGAAATATGCTAACCATTGTATTCCCCTAGCCCCAACTTTTTGATGGTATTAATATTATCATCTATTACCAAACCCTTTCCACTTAAATTAATTCTAGTATTGGCCACCTAAGTAAGTAAATTATCACTTTAGCCCATTAAATCACTAATCAACTTAATTATCTAAAATACACCCAACTAATGACTTAACTTACTTCGGGACACCTCAAAAATCAGTACTATATATCTCCATAAGTCATAAATCACGTATGCAAACTACGGAGAGCATAAAATAGAGAAGATGAGAAAATTCCACAAATGACCGAGAGGGTCATTACATCAGATACCAATTAAACAACCGTTCGCCCCAAATGGAAAAACATAAGAAAAGAAGGGAAAACAATGAATTACCTGAATCAGCAAAAAGATGTGCATACTTGCTACGCATGTCTACTTCGGCCTCCCAAGTGGCTTCCTCAATAGAATGATTCTTCCACTAGACCTTCACAGATGCAATCTCTTTAACCCTCAACTTATGAATAACCAAATACCTAGTAGATCCTATATGTACCCCTCCCTCTCCAAACTCGAAAGGTTCAATTAGCATACAACAATACAAGGCATATTCTTCACTTATGTATATGAAACCATCCTATATCAGATGATAAATATATGTGCATACTGGTGATAGGCGATGCACATGCAGGAATGAATGGAAAGTACAAAATCAATATCACAACTCATCATAACCATCCTCATCAGGACCATCATCATCGTAACTAACCTCCGGCCTTATCGGATATCAACACATAATCAACAGTATCCTCCGGCCTTGTCGAGTATCAATATATCATAAATATATACTTAAGCCTTGCCGAGTATCAACATCATCACAACAGTATCCTCCGGCCTTATCGGGTATCAATATCATCACCACAGTATCCTCTGGCCTTGTTGGATATCAATATCATCACAATAGTTATTACCAAATAACACACGCCAAAATACTCATAAAAATAGTCATATCACCATAGAATATCTATCTAGTCAATACTTCCTAACTACTCGTTATTATCGTTATTAGCTAACCAACACTTATTATAACAGAATCACTAGTTCGCTAGTCATCACATAACCTTTATTTATTAACCTAAACATTATCCTTCACAATCCTATTCAAGGGATAGAAACTAACCACTATTTATGTAATAGCCAACATCTAACATCTAGTCATGGTTCATCACTAGACCAAAACCACCATTTATCCACCATTCATTATTATCAACTAATCATCCTATAGCTGTCAATCATTACTAGACAACACATTACTACTTGTCATCTAACCATCTTCTATTAACTGACACCATTCATTATCTAACCATTGGTTACCAACTAATCCTTGCTTAACTATTCATTAGTTAACCATTTAGCAACTATTCAAGGTTATTAACTAGTCACCTCTGATTACTAACATCTTTTATTATCTAGCCTTATTAACGCACAACTCCTTGTTTATTGACTAATCAACATCACGAACTACCTACGCTAGACCCGGCCTCACCATAAGTCACACATTAACCATCGCTAGCTACCATATTTTAACTAAACAAGATTCATTAACTAATACATTAAATTCTTAGCCATACAAGTGCTATAGTTCACTAATAAACAACTAGTCACATAGCTTAACCGTTAATTAGGCAGAACAATCGTAAGATCATATTTCAGCACAATCACATCAATTACCAATATAATACTCATGCATATACCAAATTTATGCATGCCATCACTAGTATCCAATCAATAAAGTCGTAAGTAATATACTGCATCTTTCTTCGTCCCATACCTGAGAGATGAGTATACAAACATATATGTATTCCTAAACTGTAATCCTATCCTTTACACTGATAAACACTCCTCAGATATTCAATCATTATCATAATAAGGCCCTTAGACTATTAATTTATCTGGAATAGTCACGACATCATAGCCACCACCTTAGGCCCATACACATATCTGAAACTCATATTGATAATCATATTTATAAGTCGTAGCTTATCTCTAATCATCTTAAATATAGAAGGTATCTCATATATTGGAGGCATAATAGAGATAAACACATAATAGCTTGTAGGATATCTTATATCGATAGATCATACACTATGACTACGAGGAATATCACCTCTCTAGGTCAATTTGCATATCTAAGAGGAAATAGCATCTTTATAGGTCAATCATCAAGTCTAAGAGAAAATAGGATCTCTATAGACCAATATCACTTCAACAGGAAGTATCATAACTATAACTCAAAAGCCACAATCCAGGAACATCAATAAAAGTTACCAAGTTACGAAGTAACCTGATTCTAAGGTTTACTAGCCTCATTTATGTATAACATCCACAACCAATTCCACAAGTCTTAAACACTAGTTTAGCCCTAAGTGGGCAAGACGATCCCACTTCTAATTCTCAATTTCCATAAATAGGTACATTATGCCCAAAAACAGGCTAAGGTATCTAGTTCATCTTCTAAATGTCAAGTAAGCCATATTCAACCCTAAGATAGCAACTTCGACTAGAACTAAGGTACTCAAGTCAACTCTACCCAACTTACGATTTCAAGACTACCACACTAGCCCAATAAGGCTAAATATACAAATCATGCTTTAATACTAAAACCACCTCCCAAACATAGGTTTATATCATAGCCACTCTACAACTAATCTAAACTAGAGAGGAAAAGTAATAAGATTCAAAAAGGGTATAAATATGTCATTTTATGGGTCCCAATGAATTATAGCCTACAACACATTCCTCCACAACATTGTTAATATCTATCTAATCATCATACCTTAACCATTCTACAAGAAATATCCACCAAGTATCACTCCAGGAAAGATCAATCATGCCATTTAATAATTCATTTATTCTCCTATTCAGGATCATCCTTAATTATTTTATGAATATAACTAAGCCGTTTGGTTTTGCATTGCCACTATCATGGAAATTACTATCCTCTAAAAGTGTCATATATCAGTCAACTTTGTGGGACATGTAAATATATAATTCAGTCACAAGGTCAAGTCAATAATAATTTATATTTTTCCTAATGCATAAATCCACAGCTACAACTTATGTCCTGACAATCACTAACTTAATATTTTTCAACGACAAACATTTCATGGTCAAGCCAAACCCCTCTTATATCACTAGCACCAATTTAAAATATACAGAGTCGTTCTTATTTCTACCTAACACTATTTTTATTACGAGCTTTACTTAACTCTTAATCACCTCAAGAGTGGTCCCCACACCTTTAGCAAATAAGCAAGGCCAAACAAAATGAATCGATTATAGGTCATTGATAGTCTCATCACCAATATCATATTTTAGACAAGTCATCGATCAAATTCTGTAGGCATCAACAACCTCAACTAGTTTTTGTCACTTTTATTTAAAACTCATTATTTTGCCAAACATTAAGAATTTGTTCACATAAGGAACTCAAAGATAATGTCACTTAGATAGTCCTCACAAAGATATCAAATAATCGAACTACACAAGGATCCATCCACAACATCATTAATAAGAACCTCTCGTTACGGAAGACACATATCACCTCAGGCTTTTATTCATGTCACTTATTCACCATCTTTACTTGACATCATATTCTCATATCATTCTCTCAATTCTCATAACATCAATCTCATCAGTATAATAGTACCAAAATTAAATAAGCACCATAGAATTTCTAGTTTCATTAAAACAGGAAATCAAATAATCGCATCACATTTATCAACAAAAACAACTTCGTCAATTTTCATCACTTAACAAAAACAATTCACAATGATGACAAGAATCTAGAAGCAGAAGTTTAGCCAAATATCAAACTCAAGCACTCAATAAGTTCACAACTTTCGCAAGTTTTTACCTATTAACAATAACTTTTAAACCTTATTAACAGATACCAGTTGAGAGTTTCTAGATTTTTATTTGAAATTATTAACATACCAATTGGAACTGTCTAGATACCAATTGGATTCAATCTAGTAGTCCAAGATTAGGATGACACGATGGAGAGAAAGAAAGGAAACTGACTTCTACATGCCTCATATCCTGGCAAAGATTGCTACACACCAATCTATGAAACTCTACTTGACATTGCTCTTATTAACAGATACTAATTGAATTCATGTAATAGCATGTAAGAAAGAAGAATTTGAATTTTCCTAGTGTCCTATATCCTCTCGAAGAAAAGTACAGACGTCACTGTACCGTTCCGCAAGACTCTACTAGAAATGTTCTTGTACGATGAGATCGACGAACCTAGGGCTTCGATACCAAGTTTTTCATGACCCAAATGGCCATGAGTGGCACCCACACTAATCTTTCTGTAGAAGAACCATCTAAATCGAATAATTACCCAATCACTTAGTCACTATTAAGATGATATTATTATAAAATCAGTATAATAACTATAATCCAAACTAATCATTATTAATACAGAAGTTAAACAAACTACTTACAAAAATCTCCAAGACCCGAAAGTCATCATACAAGAACAACTAACAAAGATTATGTCTAAAGTGATATCCAGAAATAAAGTAAATCAAGAATGTTTTATTGCCCGAAAGATGGACCAAAAAAAATAAGATGACCCATGGCAGCCTGGAGACGAAGTGCTCACCCTTGGATCAAGATCTGCTATCAAACTCTAGAGGTGAGGTCATGACTGAGCCTAGAATACTTTCTATACTCAACAAACAAAGAGTACAGGGTAGTTTCAGTATAAACCACTCTGTACTGGTAGGTATCATAGGCCAACTCAACTTAATAACATGTACACAACATAAATCAAATAACGAATAGATAGGCTTCATCACATAACAAATACTCAATGAATAAACAATACAATAATAACAGGTCAAACAGTGCTCACAAACAAGTCACATAACCATCAAGAGTATCAACCATACTATAACCAACCACAGAATCAACACTATTATGTACACACATGCTATGGAACATATTTTTGCCCAAATAGTCATGACCTGCATGGAACAATCTATATTCATGTACCATTCTGGCATGGTACCCGATCTAACATAAATATAAATGTACCGGCATGGTACCCGATCCAACATAAATATAAACATACCAGCGTGGTACCCGATCCAACATAAATATAAACATACCTGTGTGGTACCCTATCCAACATAAATATAAATGTATTGGCGTGGTACCCGATCCAGCATAAATATAAGCATACTGGCATGGTACCCGATCCAACATAAATATAAACAAGCATTATCAATATCAATTTACACAACCTCACAGCATACAACACACTGTACCAAGTTTACAAGTACACTTAAAGTCATAAGACAATTCCATCAAGTCAATTTTTGATAAATATTTTTACAGGAATCAATAATCCAAACATCAACAATTTCAAATATGTTCAAATATCTATCCATAAGTATCCAATTTAGGAGCATACACACAATTAAGTCAAGTCTAAACTCTAATTAAACAGTAACCTACCATAACCGATGAATCCAAAAATGGCTAGTCCTCAAGCGTCTTGCCCTTCCTTACAGTTTTAAAACGTACAAAATATATTCCATTTTATAATCCCAAAAGAGTATGAACTAGTACGTCAAATCTCAATTAAAATGGATCATTATTTAATCCCCAAATTAACAATTCATAATGTAAGAATCCTAAACCTAATACCTAACTTTTTTTATAACATTAAAGTTACTATTCACCTGTAACTATAACAATTACATTCTATACATGCAAGGCTATAAGAAACCATTATAAAAATCACCTAGTTGCATGCTTTTATCACTGAAAAACCACCCTATACCACTGTTACCCACGTACCATATCAATTTTATCCTTGTTTCCTTATAACTATCCACTAATTTCTCTAATTCTAGTAGCTTACAAGTCGTATAGTACTTTACCAATAATAGATGCAATTCACTCCACATTATCAATAGGTTCTTATCAATATACTGCCAATAGAGATGCATCATCATACAATATCTAACCTAGAAGTGTCGACCCTTCTAAAGCCGTGAATGGGGAAAGAAATATGCTAATCATCGTATTCCCCTAGCCCTAACTTTCTGATGGTATTAATATTATTATCTATTACCAAACCCTTTCCACTTTAATTAACTCTAGTATTGGCCACCTAAGTAAGTAAATTATCACTTTAGCCCATTAAATCACTAATCAACTTAATTATCTAAAATATACCCAACTAATGACATAACTTACTTTGGGATACCTCAAAAATCAGTACTATCTATCTTCATAAGTCATAAATCATGTATGTCAACTACGGAGAGCATAAAATAGAGAAGATGAGAAAATTTCACAAACGACCGAGAGGGTTATTACATTATACTGGATGTATCAACAAAATAATGACAATAGAGTGGGTATGAGGAAGGATTATGTGGGTGGCATCGCTCGATTTATTGATCATGCCAAGATGGCTTGATGATTGATTACATTTTTGAATGGTTTGTTGGACTTGTGTAAAATGTGATGGTACAAATATTCTAAAAGAAGAGGTTGTGTAGGATCATCTTTTTAGAAAGGGATTTCATGAAGACTATTTAATATTGAATACTAGTCATGGAGAAGTTTGAGGTTTGTAGTTTACTTTTTATATGTTTTTGTGGTTTTAGTTTAATTTTTATATATTTTGTGGTGCGTAGTTTACTTTTAATTTGTAAACTTTGACTATAATATGTTTGAATGTTTTGAATATTTAGGTTTGAAAATTCTGGTGATGAACTAGTTTGGTATGATTTGTATAGAAGGTTTATATTGAACAACACATAAGCTGTAATTTCTTTTTTACAGAATTACCTGAAAAACCGATTACAAATGATTGGTTTCTCGAAATATTATCAAAAAAATTTGTGAGAATTTTTTACTAGAAATTAATGAAACTGACCACAAGTGGTCAGCTTTTTTAATTATTCAATTATTTTTTTTAAAACAAAAACCAACCACACGTGCTAGATTTTATTAAAAAAAATTAAAAATTTAAATAAAATTCGACCATGAATAATTAAAAAATAAAATGAAAATCAACTACATGTAATCAATTTTATTAAAAAATAATTTAATAATTTAAAAAGCAACCACATGTGGTTGATTTCATTTCAAAAAATAAATAATTAAATAAAACCGACCACATGTGGTCGATTTGTTAAAAAATAATTGAATAAAAAAATAAAATCGACCCATGGTTGGTATCATAAATAAAAAATAATAAAAATTAAAATAAAATCGATCAAAAGCTATGATCGAAAATAGATATTGTATTTTTTTATATAAAAAGTTATTGATATTATAAAAGTTTATTAAATCTTTAATTATAAAAATTTATTTTTTATAAGTTATATCGATTAATAAATAGCATTTTTTATTAAAAAATCTACCCACATGTGTTTGATTTATAAAACCTACCACTACTTTACCAATCACAACTTGTGGTCGATTTTGTGTTCGAAAAATGAGAAAAACTAATCACAGATGGTTGATTTTTGTGGTTGATTTTCATTTCTTTTTAGTAGTGAAAATAATTTTTTCTCTTAGTGACAATGACTGGATGGGATGAGTAATTATCACCCCAGACTACTCGTTAGGTCACTCATTCTAACGAGGACCTGAGAGTTGATATTTTGGATCCCTAAGCAATGAGTCCACATAAAAACTCGTCATCAGCGAGGACGGGACATTGTGTCCAATTGTGCCTAGAAGCCAATAATTTTATTCAGTCATAATGAGTACAATTATGAGTCATTGTCAGACGTGACGGCTCATCCTGTGACCTATACTCTAGGGTTATTTTTATACCTTCTCTATTTTCTAGACCTATATTATATTATTTTAAGTGTATTTTATGAGGGAATAAGAGGGGTTAGTCGACCTTTACCCTCATCTCAGAAGGCGATTCTTTTCTCTAATAGAAGAAAGCTAGGGTTCTCTGCAAAATCTCCAAGTCCAAATTCTTAGCAATAATTCTGCAAGTTTCAGGTATGTGAATATTCAATGAGGGTCTCCTTTCACCTTGATGCTCGAAGATGTTTGTAATGTTCAATTTTTATGGAATTCATGAATTAGGGCAAATTCTCAAGTATTCTAATTTGATGATTTCTTTTAATATTTGTTCTTATAAACATCTTATATCCATGAATATCAGTTTATGCTTGATTTTAAAGAGTACTTTTATATATGTTAATGTTTTATGAACACATGATCCTACATACTTACAAAAGTGGCATGAAATACCCATTTTAAGCATAATTTCACACAAGGATTCATTAGTCTATATTTATCATGATTGTCAATGATAGTAAATTGCCTATAACTCGTTCTATGATTTTAGTTATCCTCAGTTATAGTGAATAGAACTAGTTTATATATTTTACTCAACTTTTACTATAATTATGCGCATATACATATGATCATAGGAGTAGTACTTAGAATCAAGAGGACACAAATTCAAATAACCTAAGTCCTAAACTATGTGTCACTATAGGTAAAAAAGGTCCTCGTCAATTGAGACATCTCCTTTAACCCAAATGGACTCTCGAGTAAATTTATGCCAGTCATGTTTCTTGCCCTTGGCAAGGTATAGAACACCCTCCAACTTGAATTATAAGTTGGATTCCATGTTACTCATATGGTCTATTTCATGACCCAAAACTTAGGTCATGATTGCACTTATTGCGGCTAAGCCTTAATAAGTACGCTAATCACCCAAACTAATATGTAAAAGAAAATTACAACACAAATTTCAAGGCGAGAATTGTAGAACAAAGTCGAACCATAAATGTATAATAATAATAGAAATATGAATAATAATGATGCCATAAACCATCACAAAATCCTCCTAAAACTCGGTGTCACAGTCTAAGAGCAAATCTAAACACAGTCTAAAATCTAAAAATATAGTTGAAAATCCAAAAAGAAAACACAAGTCTATCTTTGAATACAAAATAAGAAATAAGTAGGATAGGAGAAGGTTTAAGACCATCTCTAAAGGTGTAAAGTGACCAATACGTTGAAGTTTCTAAATCCCGACACGAACTTAGCTACTGCACAACGCACTAGTACCTGGATCTACATCAAAAGAGCAAAGTAGGGATGAGTATGTTTTATTTGTATTCAATAGGTATCATAGGCCAACTGTAAAAAGTAAAAAATAAGATACATAAATACATACTATAAGCACGTCCCCTGCATTCAGATAATGTCCCAAACAGTAGCTCACACTTTCTCTATTAACAGTTCTAAATATAACACATAAGTAAAGAAAATATGTGAAAGAAATTGAATAGATATGTATCAAATTAAGCACTCAAGCACAACATTGGAGATGCATAATGTATGAAATGCAATGATGATGTGATATGACTGAGGTTATCGCATAACCTCCTATACACCTACCGAGTCTTAGCGTATTTAGGTAGGACTTATAGGTATTTTTCAACCCATATACTATCTAAATACTCAATCCCAAGGTCGATATCCATATCTTCTCTTTGACTCGTGGGCTACAACAAAGGGTTTTGTAAAAATATCTTATTTCTATCAAAGTTAGTGTTTCCACAATAGTACTAATATCTCATGATTGTATGTATGATATGAGGATGTAATGATCACAACCAACCTGTATGAAGATAAAATCCATTCAATAAATGTACACATAAGCGCAGTATCCACTCAATATATCAATCAACCATGATTACGTATAAGTTACGACATCAAAAATATTACATTCAACCCAACTTAGGCATTTCCATCATGAAAGGAGCAACCAAATGCATACACAAGATCAATAATATCATACAAGGCCCCCATACGAACCACATACTATAAATATCATCTCAAATCACCAACAATAATAATATAAGCCCCCACATGGTCACACAATAATTATAGTATTATTTTTATGATTATTGCCCATACATATAGAATAATTTCATATAAATATTAACTACCCAACCCATTCTTAAGAAAGTTAAGCCATAACCTACCTTATAATGATGAAATCCAAGCCTAAAGTCCTTCAATATGGATATTTTCACTATCAAACGACCTCGAAATCAACTAAACATATAAATATAGATCTACACGTCAAAATAAGGCCAATGATACCCATATAATCTATTTTAAATCAAGGTCAAAACGGATCTCCGAAATGAGTTTTCAAAAAAATGATGAAATTGAAATTTTTATTTATAAACACCTTACCATGATTAAAGAA
Source organism: Capsicum annuum (assembly GCF_002878395.1). Lineage (NCBI taxonomy): Eukaryota > Viridiplantae > Streptophyta > Magnoliopsida > Solanales > Solanaceae > Capsicum > Capsicum annuum. The sequence continues at coordinate 55,952,936 of NC_061113.1, read as the reverse complement.
AGACATAGTAGAAAATCTATGTAAAATAGGATCAAATGGTGTTTAAATTGATGAAAATCCATTTTAGGTCTTTCGGGCTAAAATCTCTAAATTTTAGTTTTGAAATAATGAACTGACGGGTTTTAGATGACAAGAATCAAAGTAAAATAATTGATATAGTGATTTGGAACTTTCCCAACCTCAAAAATAAAAGAAATCGTTCAAAATCCTCTTACTCTGAAGCTCAAAGTCTAAAAAATGAAAAAAGTTTGAGAAAGACATTTTTATACTCAATCCAGTGTTGACCGCTTAAGAGGTCACTGCTTTAGTGGGGGTTGACAACTAAAGTTGCCCGGGACTACAAGGTTGACCGCTAAAGTGGTCAGGGTCCACTTTAGCAGTACCTGACTGCCTAGCTGGGTTTCGCTTTTACAGCGACCGCTTTAGCGATTCCATGGTCGCTAAAGCAACTACACCAGATTTTTGGTGCATTAGCAACTTTGCTAAAAATAGAAAGTTGTGGATCAAGCCATTGAAATTCATTTTAAATTTCGTGCAAGCAAATAAAATGTGCTACTAGATTAAATTTGATGTATTGTACTCAATGGAAACTTTATATTTTTGAAAAAAATTATTTTCACAAAACTAACCCCTAAAATTAGTTTTATAATTATTGTACCTAGGGTCAAAATGAGATCCAACAACCATGAAATCATGACAACCATGCTACCATTCTAAAATTGGTGTTTTGGATCTGTTGTCACAGTTCATGTTTCTATTTAATACATGAAATAATAAATATTGATCAAAGTCAACTATAAAGCCTTTTTAACCTCTAAAAATCACAAAGTCGCATAAATTATTTAGAATCACATTGGGAACTATGCCAACCATCTCCATACCTTAGAAACATTATGCGGTAACTATGGGGAAGGGTAAAATGGTGAAAATACATGTAAAAAAATTCACACAATCAAGTCCATACAATCTATATCGGTTATCAGAACCTCTCACAGTTTCACTCATTATAGTACATAGTCCTTAGTTCAGCTTCCGTTTACTTAAACTCATGAATTTTTAGATTATTGTTTCATATCAATGTGTAAATATATATTTACGCACTCAATCAGGGTCATTGTACTTCAGACCAATTTGACATTCGCAGTATAGCATTTTTTCTTTTAGTATACTCAACATGTTTTATATTTGCATAGATCATATGTTCAGTACAATCAAAGCACTGATCACATACATTTTTTGGTGTTGTATCATTCGGACACTCAACACTAGACTCGTAGTTGATACTCTCTCGTGCCACCTCAGCAGCGACAGTTGTGAATCCTCATCATGCAAGGACGAGTCTTTATTTATTCTAGTATTTCCTTCTAGTTTTTAGACAATTAGAGTTAGGTAGGGACTTGTACCAACAACTCATCACTCAATAGAGGCTTTAAGATAGATGGTTAGTTTTTTTTCATCTTTATAGTTTGTGTCAAACATTTTTGTTTTCTATTTTAGTATGAGTATTGGTTCAGACTCTTAATTTAATGAGTTCAGTCTTAGCTTTTGCTTTGTATATTTTAGTTATATTTAATATTCTTAGAGTCATGTCAGTCATGGCTTAGCTTGGGGTTACTTGTGGCTCTAGGCACTGTGTTATTTCTAGGATGTAGCGTCGAATCGTGACATTGTTATAGGCATAATTTTCTCCTTACTTATTGTGTTTTAATTATAGAAGATCTTAATAATAAAATAGAGTACTTTTATTGCGCATGTATCTGAGATATACTAATTAAGTGAATCAGATACTAATATATCGGATATCAAGAAGCACAACTCATTTAAGATTTTTCATTCAAAATAGCCATCCTTTTTTTATTATGTCACCTCAAGCCTTTCATCTAAGCTTTAAATCTTTTGATGTGTCTCGATAAACTCAAGCCCGATGAATTTAATTATTCACCAGTACTAATGTCAATATTTTAGTTTGGAAGTTCTAGGTATGAATTAAGGTCGTACAATATCTCTAACACAAAGTTAAGTTTAAAACTTTCTTTCTAATACAGTTTCGATATGGATTTTTATTAGGGCCAACTTCAAACAACCATATCTCCTAGAATATAAGGAGTTAGGGGGCCCAATATCCACCAAATAAAAGATCTCTGAGTTCTCTTTTCAACTTAATAAACTGTTCAGTAATCCAAATTTGGAGTAAAACGTTATGACTATTTTACTGAGCATTGTCTGGGACAAAACAAAAATTTCATTGTAGCAAACATTCTAGTAGTATTTAAATCAGTTTCAGCCATGTCTTAGGTCTACAAATCCCAAACTTCATTCCCCAACTCTAGAGAGTTTATTTTCCGAAGTTTAAGGTAAAAGTCCTTCATTGATGTAAGTTTTTCCATTATTTTCTTTGTCTTTTAATCCTTTAACATCTTAGAATCCTTAGAAAGACTCCTTAATGATGAATTTTTTGGGAAAAAGCTTATGGGTGTTTTTAATATGAACCAAAGCTGATTATAAATTATAATTAAAGATTGCTAACATGAATTTCATAAATTAGATTATGAATTTTGATGGTTAGGAACCTTGAATTTCACAAAGATGAGTCCTTTAGCATAAAAACTACATTAATGTAGATGGGTTAAGCCTAAAAAAACTAGTTAATGGTTAATTGATCTTGGAGAATTATATACACCTTGAATTAAGGGTAGAATTAGTGGATTTTAATCCCCAAGATATTTGTTTGAAGAGTAATTTTAGATGATTGATTATTCCAAGGCATGAAGGAAAGAAAAGAGCATCCTTGTTGTAGCTTGCTTCTTCCAAAATCTTGGCATCCAGTGGGCTAGGTTAATGAGTAGAAGACTTTGATATTTAATATTGTCATAATTTAAAAATGACTAGAGAAAGCATGCCTAGGCCTGCGGATACGGATTTGAGGTGGATAAAGACATAAGAACTTTACTTTAATCTTGAAAATTATGTTATTAATTGATTATGTGTTACTTTTGTAATACTATGTGTTATGTGTCCGGAAGAAAATTATTTATGGATAAAGTGTGCAAGCGTGATATCATTAATTGTTTTGGTAATGAATCTAGTTGATTTACAAAGATATTAAGTTGTATGTTGTGCAATATGTGATGAGAAGAATTATGCTAGGGTCAAATATTGATGAGCATGATAATATCTAAGAGATAAATTGTTATAATCAGACAGAATAAAGCAAACCACAAGCAGAAAGAAAATAAGAACACCCATATTTACGTGGGAACCCTTACGAAAAAAACCACAGGCAGAGGCAAAGAAATTTTACTATGAAAGGATAGGAGTACAAGTTGGAGCAACGTAATTTATGAATAATCCAAATTGACCCACTAATTTCACTTATATAATATGTGCGTACAAATAGGTCCTAGGCCCAAAAACATAAAGGTCCATACATGGGTTGCAAACATGGGTCGCACAACAAAACTTTTAGGGCCCGATCAACAAAATTTGTATCACAACTCTAACAATCTCCACCTTAACACGAATTCTAATTCAGAACTCAAATCTATTTCAATAAAATAAATCTCCACCTTTTCCATAAAATCCCCTAAGGGAACATCTTAACAGCTAACACCAGCCAAGTCCAAGCAATGCTCAAACTTGGTACTTGGTAGTCTCTTGTCATCATATTAGCAGGGTTATCATGGGTACTAATATTGCTTACCATAATATCACCACAAATAATAATTTCACGCATAAAATAATACCGAACATCAATGTGCTTTGTTCTCTCATGAAACATTTGATCCTTTGTAAGGAAGATATCACTTTGACTATCACAAAAGACCGTAGTAATCTGTAAGTTTTTGTAAGTTCACCGAATAGACCCTTCAACCAAATAGCATCCTTGAATACCTTTGTAATAGCCATGTACTCTGCCTCAGTAGTTAACACAGCAACAGTAGTCTGTATGGTAGCTTCCCAACTAATAGCACAACCACCAATGGTGAAAACATAGTCTGTAAGGGACCTCATTTTATCATGATCTTATGAAAAATCAGAATTAACCTACCCAATTACTCCATCCCTATTTTTCCCAAAGTGCAAACAAACATCAGCAGATCTATGCAAGTATCTGAAAAATCTACTGAACTACTTTTCAATGTTCTTTGCCAGGACTTGCCATGTATCTGCTAACTGCACTGACAGCATAAGATAAATCTGGTCTGAAATACCCTATCGCATACATAAGAGACTCAACGGAACTAGAGTATGGAACTCGAGACATATAGTCATGCTCATCATCTGTCTTTAGAGATAATGTGCCCGAGAGTTTGAAGTGAGTTGCCAATGAAGTACTTACAGATTTGGCATTTTGTATATTGAACTTGTGAAGCACTTTCTTAATATACCTTTTCTGACTCAAGTATAACTTACATTTCTCTCTATCACTCATAATTTCCATGCTAAGAATCTTCTTTGCTACTCTTAGATCCTTCATCTCAAACTCTTTGTTGAGATGGGCTTTGACTTTTATTATCTCTCTCATATCCTTTGCTGTAATCAACATATCATCAATATACAAAAGAAGCCACAATACTTTGAGTAACTGTCTATGAGTAAGATGAAGGTTCTTCACCGAAATCAATACTTTCTGCTACATTCAATGCATAAGAAACCAAATCAGCCTCACCATACTTCTAAGAAGGTCTAATATCTCTTCTAGGCCTATCTTTAGCAATAGAATATTATGGCACCACTGGTGGTGAAGAAGAAATAGTATTACTCTGTATCTTCGGGCTAGACTGAGAAGTAGGCATTAGTGTAGACTTTACTACAATCCATAATTCAACATGGGTGCTTGAATTTTGCTGATTTATGTTACTAAGCTCATCTGGGGGTGAAGCACTTGATTCGGAGGGAGCTCGAAGCATGGTAGTTTCATCAAACACAACATCCCTAATAATTATAACCTTTCTGTTTTCTGGACACAAAAGCTTATAACCCTTAATATCAGGCTTATAACCCATAGATAAACACTTGACAGATCTAGGTTCCAACTTTTCATTATCAACATGAGCATACGCAAGACATCCAAATATCCTTAAATCAGAATAACTAGCAGGCGTACCAGACAATACCTCTTATGGAGTCTTTTTATTCATCGTAACTAAGGGAGAGTGGCAAATAAGAAGACAAGTTTTGGAAGCAGCTTCGGCCAAAAAAGACTTGGGTAAACCAGAATTAGAGAAAATGAAACACACCTTCTCCATTATAGTCCTATTCATTCATTCAGCCACACCATTCTGCTGCGGAGTATGATGAACTGTCAAGTGCTTCGTAATTCCTTTTGACTTGACTAGAGCATTAAATTCATTAGAACAGAACTCTAAACTATTATCAGTTCGAAGACATTTTACCTACTTCCCTATTTGCTTTTCAATTATAGTCTTCCATTCTT
>NC_061113.1:55891182-55944499 GCF_002878395.1 Capsicum annuum | reverse complement strand
TTTTACCTACTTCCCTATTTGCTTTTCAATTATAGTCTTCCATTCTTTGAAAGTAGGCAACATATCATTCTTTTGCTTCAAGAAGAACACCCAAACTTTTCTAGAATAGTCATGAATAATAGTCAATAAGTAATTCACACCTCCTCTTGAAGGTAATCTAGAAGGACCCCAGAGATCAAAATGGATGTAATCAAGTGTGCCTTTAGTTGATTGGATGCCTTTAATGAATCTGAATCTCTTCTGCTTCCCAAAAATCTAGAGCTGAAAAAACTCCAATTTGGTAATACTCTGCCCATCAAGAAGTCCTCTCCTGCTTAGTTTTGCCATCCCCTTTTCACTCATTTGCCCGGGCGCATATGCCAAAGTTTAGCAACGTCACTTTCTAATAGAGAGAAGGTAGAAATAGTTGCATTACCTTTAATGGTAGATCCTTACAAGACATACAAATTTGCAGACTTTCTCTGTCCCTTCATCACAATAAGACCACCATTAGTAACCTTCAAGACTCTACCTTCACCAGTGTACCTATATGTGTTTGAATAAAGGGTACTCAAGGAAATAAGATTTCTCTTCAGGTTTGGAACATACCTTATATCACCAAGTGTCCTCACAACCCCATCAAATATCTTAATTTTGATTGTTCCAATACCATCTATCTTACAAGGTGTGTTATTTCTTATCAACATAACACCTTTAGAGACTATTTCATATGTTGTAAACCAATCCCGATTGCGACACATATGAAACGTGCAAGCTGAATCAAGAATCCAATCCTCACAGGGTTTGAAATTACCATAAAAAACAACTAAGAGTTCTCCATCACTACTGCCATCTTTAATAAAACTGGCTTCACTGGACTTCTCATGTTGGTTTTGTTTCAATTTTGGAGTTTCTCTTTTCTCTCTGTAACTTCCAACATTCAGATTTGATATAACCCCTCTTCTTGCAATAGTTATAGGTTTTGTTTAATTTTTTTAGATTTTGACCTATTTCTATTATCAGCTCCAGAGTTTTTCTCACAATTTCTTCCTCGAACAATGAGATCATCTCCTTAAGTCTCTAACCCATTCACAAAATGCTTCATCTTCTTCTTAGAGAACAACACATTATAGACTTTATCTATGGTCAGATTATCACGACTATATAAAATCGTATCCCTAAAGATTGAGTATGATGCATACAGCGAACACAACAAAATCAACCCTAAATCTTCCTAATCATACTTAACCTCCAGAGTCTCTAAATCAGAGATGATTTTCTTAAAGACAGATAGGAGATCCTCTAAGGACGCACCCTCAGACATGCAATCAGAATAAAGTCATTGTTTGAGATGCAACTTACTTGTTAGGATCTTCGTCATACACAATGATTCCAGTTTCAACCACAACACAATGAAAGTGGTCTCCTTCAAAACATCCTATAAAATCTGATTGGATAACTGAAGGTGGATCTGAGGTAAAGCCTTCCTATCCTTAAGCTGTTTATCATCATCTGTCCATGATGAGAGCATGTGATCAAATGCTAATAGAGCATCATCCAAATCCATCTTCATGAGCATAACCCATATCTTAACCTGCCATAATAAAATCTAGTGTTGCGATCCAACAATGAAATATCATACTTCATGGTTGCCATCCTTGAGAAAAAAATCAACAAATCTCTGATACCAGTTTGTTTTAATTCAGACAGAATAAAGCAAACCACAAGCAGAAAGAAAATAAGAACTCACAGATTTACGTGAAAACCCTTGTGGGAAGAACCACGGGCAAAGGGCAGAGGCAGAGAAATTTCACTATGAAAAGATATGAGTACAATATGGAGCAACGTAGTTTCTAAATAATCCAAATTGACCCACTAATTGAACTTATATAATATGTGCGTACAAATAGGTCCTAGGCCAAAAAACATAAAGGTCCATACATTGGTCACAAACATGGGTCGTATCGCAATACTTTCAAGGCCGAATCAACAAAATTAGGGTCACAACTCTAACATAAATAGCTTGAATCATTATTAGAATTGTATTATGTGGAAAGAGGTAAAGAATAATGATATTCTTGAATGTGCTAGTTATAGGTGGTGATGTTAGAACCCAAGTTATGGTATTTAAGAAGGTAGTGATATTTTAATAATTAACGACTAATGAAGACTCAAATAATGATTTCTATGATTAAGTATTAAATTGTGATTTATTTTATGACATTCTTTCTTTGATATAGATAAACTTACTTTATCTATTGAATGCCCCTGAGAGGTTACATTGGTGATTGTATGATTTATTGAATTTTGCCTATGAAAGGCTTGTTTGACAAATATAGCTTCTTGAATTAATGTTATGAATGACTTGTTCATGATCAAAATGAATTATTAAAATAATGCCCATAAGAGAGTTAAAATGTTGATAAATGAAAGAACTTGATCAAACTGCCTTATGATTTTAAGTGCACTTGTAAATTTAGAACATTGCATTGTATCCTGAGAGATAGTGTGAATTTGATAAAATATATATAATATGGTTATGGAGGATAGGGTACCACAACGATACGAATATGTATATTGATATTACTTATTTATGGAGGATTGGGTACCACGTTGGTACGAATAAGAATATTGATATTACTTATTTATGGAGGATCAGGTACCACATCAGTACAGTTCATGGACTTAGATTATTCCCTACAAGTCATGACTAGTTGGGAAAAAATAAGTCCCTTAGCATGTGTGTACAGATTAGTGTTGCATTTGAATGGTCGTATGGTTTAATAAGCTGATATGAGCTAATGGTGTTCTAATTGTGAGGTTTAGAGGAACATAATTTTTTATTATGGAAAGATTGTTAGTAAAAATGTGGCCGGCATTAAATTTTGGTATTGCTACTTTATTGATTTCTCATAAAATATGGATGACGTTAAATTTTGGTATAGTTGTAAGATGTGATTGGATTGAACGCCACGAGTCAGCATGGTGATAATAATAATAATAAAGGAATTGATAATGAAGTGATCTAAAGTGATGAATCCAAAGAACGATCCCAAAATTTTGATAACTGAATTAATCCTTTTTCATGAGTATATATAAGGTTTGCTAATGAGACTTCAGTTCTCTAAGGTGTGTTACTGAGATATGAGTTGACTTGTATTCCATAATCACTGTATCCTTGAGATTGATTATGTGACATGTGCTTGGAAAAGTGAAACTCTATACTTATCTTCTATATGTTGGTCGACTTTCTTCATTTATTTGTTGTAATCGTAGTTTAACCATTAGCTAGTTATTATTCTTTAATGTTATAAAAGAGTGTTTGGTTGTTAGTACGAGAGTTTATTGTGAGTTGTCTATGTTTAGTGGGTTGATCCAATAAATGTGGGTTATGAAAAATATAATGCAAATAAAGGGGTGATAGTGATGGTTTAGTGTTGCATTGTGGTGGATGGTATGAATTAATGAGGCTAGACTATGCTAGTGGTGAATATAATTTGGTTAATAAAGATGAAAAATTATAAATTATATAGGAAAATTATAATAATGTTGTTACAATCTGAGTTGGATTACATTTTTATTAAAATATCATGATTTCTTTTCTTTAATTCTATTTTATGATTATGTGGACTAACACTGGTCGGCTAATGATGTCTAATAGTACGTGTGTTTTGTACTGACTCTACTCTTCTACATCTATTTTTGGGGGGTGTAGATTGGATGTAGGTTAGTTTTGCAATTACTAGATGGATGACGATATTCAATATTAACTTTTGTACCTCGTTCCTGGCAGAAGTGGACTCTCTTTGTTAATTATTTTAGTGTCAGCCTATTCTGTAATAGGTAGCTCTTGTACATGGCTGACCAGGTCATGGGGTAGTGAAAGACATTTGTAACATGTTTCTAAAATGTTTATTTATTGGTATTTAATGTTTCTAGAGCTTAGAGCTTTCACTCATCAAACTCATTTGGAGATATGGAGTTTCACCCATCAAATTCCAACACATAAGCTCAAGCAATGGCGAAACCCATACTTAAAAAATAAAATCCATGCAAACATAATAATACCCACACACAATCACACTCTAGTTCAACATAATCCCAAGACTAAATTATTTAGCGACTCATGAAGAAAGTAAAGAGAAATATACCATGTGGGTCATCAAAAGCATTCACTATTCATAAAGAAACTAAGAAATTTGAGTCTCCAAAGTTAATTACAACTTGCCCAAATTAGGGTTTCAAGCTTGGAATTCAAAACTATCTTAATAGGTAAGCCATACCCCAAAGAAGAAAGGGTCTTTGCTTATATATGATTTGGGGTTTGTCCATGATATTTTTCAAATATGCCCTTAGGCCTGTTCCTACTGATCCATAATCGTGTGTATTTGTCTGCGACTGCGGTTTCGCGACCACAACTTGGTTCTGTGATCCTACTTTACTGACCACCTGGATTGACTGCGACCATGGCCTAAGGACCGCTGTTGTGGTAACTGAGCCTGACCGCTTCAGGTTTTCAACTGCACTTCTTTTGCTTTCATTTGCTCCCTTTTTAGCTTCATTCCACATATGTTCACCTACTTTCATTCATACCTACAAAATGTGGGTGTTAGTGCACTTAAATCCATATAATGCCTCATTTTCTAATACAAAACATGGTAGTATGCCTGCATTATTAGTGCGAATGAGTGGTAGGATTACCACTCATCAACACCCCCAACATAGAGCCTTGTTTGTCCTCAAGCAACGCTACCTCTTTCCATGAGACCCTTTCCATGTATGCCCTTATTTATTTTCCCAATGACCATGAAGACCACAACTTGGTTCCTACCACAAAAAGCTTTTCACACATGGATAGAAAAGTATTAACAGTACCCTTCATCATAAAATAGAGTGACGAAGGATGCAATAAATCTTGGGGAGTGACAATGAGACAATTGCTAACACTCTAGAAGTAACTCACAAGCCGTCTACAATCATTTTATACATCCACTCATCTCATTGTGCGGAAGATGGAAAAATCACCCACCTTAATTAACTCATATTCCCCCTCACAATAAATAAAGATTCACATACCTAGTTACCAATTACGCAACAAGGAAATTTAAGTGCAATCACTCACTCTCTCAAGGAACTCTCCATGTTACAAGTACCATGCCATAAGCTTGCACCTATTTTCAATTGCCACTACAATGACCATACTTGGTTGGAAATCACAAAGGGCTTTTTGAGTTTGTAATGTAGGTTTAGGGTAGGGTAGGATAGTAATTTAGGACAATAAGGATATACCCTCCTTGAACTTCTACATCATATACTCATCACTTTTTGATTATTGGTCTACTTCTTTGTTATTTGTTGCTTTACCCACTTTGTCTCTTTTGCTTTACCCAAAGTATTCACTTTTTTTCCTCACTTTTATGTTTGCCTCAAGCTTTATACAACTCATTCTTTTGACGGACTATCTTTTCCTTCAAAGCAAAATGCTACTTGCTAGATTTGAAGGTTCTTTTTCTTTTTATGACTTTGTGGCTCACTACACTTCCTTTCTCTTTCCATTACCCCCAACTTAGGCTTTTAGCCTCAATTTGCATTCTTAAGTTCAAGGAGGATAGGGTTCAAGAGAGAGTAAGAAGAATGGTCAGAACTTATAATGTGGTTTCCAAAGAAAAGTTCAAAGGCTCAAAGAGGGTGACTAGGGATAACTCCTATGTATTGGTGGGTGTTTTAGGCTAAAGTAAGCTTCCAAAATCACAAGATGCCCTATGATTATTTTACCCACCAAGCACAACAAAAATTTAGTTTTGGAAGACTAATGGGGCAAGTTCTGGATGGCACAAGTACACATGAGATGTAGACAATTAAGCTCTCACACATGGTATGCGAAGGTTGTCAAAGGGGTCAATTGTTCTCCTCGCTCGAGACAATGGTGGATTATCCCTAATTTTTCCACAACCAACTTTTGTAGACAAAGAAAGAGAGAGAATATTGTCACAAAGTTGCTCATGTCCATGCCTTTGACTTTTGTAAAAAATTTTATACGGAGGAGGGTGTTTGCTTTTGTGCCCGAACCATGCATAATTTTGCTAATTATGGCAACAACCCAAGCTATCGTCTTACTTTGCAAACCATAGTATGGGAGAACTTTCATATGGTTACTAAAACTTCACTAATGGGTGTGAATGAAATTCCAATCATCGATGCCACAGGTACTCAGACTTCTCTTGCATCTATGGTTAGAAACTAAAACCACAAACTAATGAAACAAGAACAAAATAACTACTCCATGCAGACGTGGGCACCATTAGAGTTCCCAAATAAAAAATAAGGATTATCCAAAAGTGCAAAAAAGTATGCAGAATATCAATAATACATGCCCAAATCGAATAAATAAGGAGACACCCCCAAATAAAAAGGTAGCAGTGTCCCCACTGCATAAATAATTAAGGATAAAAGAGATAAGGGTGCTCCTTGAATCCGCATCAAGGACTGCTATCACTCTCTGGCCCTGCATCATCATCATCCTCTTCAAGATCTGATCACTCATCCAGGGCCTCATCATAACTGTCCACCTAAGACTTAGGAAGCCTATTTTGGGGTTTCATGGCCTTTCATAGGATCTTTACCCCTTTCCACATCTTGATAAAAATTTCATCCCTCTTTTCTCTCTTGTGATCATGTTTTCATGTGTGCTCCATAGGTCCTGGTGTGATGCCGCCAAATAAGAATGGACTTTCTCTATCTGATAAATAGTAGCTTTTTGCTTCTTTTGGTCCTTCTTGTACTCGTCATAATCGACACGTGACACATATGAGTGATGGGTGGTGGAGGGCTCTCTTGGACCTTGTGGAAAGATAAACACAAGCTTTTTAATGGTTGCAATATTAACTCTAATCTCTTCAAGAGGTCCCATGGTGGTTGGCCTATGAAGTTCAGGTTCACTACATGTTGGCTCTTCCAAGTTGACCTTTTTTTTATTTATTTTACCTGGTGTGCCCTCTCCTCGAATCCTCAATGGGTAGATGGGGGTGCTAGGACATACCCATGTATCACTAGCATACTCTTCCACCCCCGCTCTCTTACAAAGCTCAGTAATTAAAAAAGGGTAAAAGAGATTCGTACCACCTTAATTTTTGAAATAATCTATTTCATTGACCACGAGTTGACCAACACCCAATGAAATAACGTCTAAAATACAAGAAACCATATGAGCATACAATTCAGGGACTGCTATCATATGAGTTCAATAAGACACTCGGCTACAAATGATGTGCAACTATATTCAAGCCTCGAAAGTGAAGTTGTTCATGGAAATATTGCTTTTAGTTTAGGTTCACGAGACTTTATTTCCAGAATATAGCCTTTGTGCCAACCAATTCCCGGGTTTACACCCCTTTGCTTTGAATTCACCTATGTTTGCCTTTTGAGCCCATAAATATCATTGATTTGTTTAGTCCCAACTTTCTCCGACTTTCCTAGAATCTTTACAATCACATTGAGTGGGTTTGAGAAATGTACTTCACTAATATTGGCATAAAATTCATGGACCCATTGCTCATTTGCAAGGCATGGATCTGGGGCAAAGAACTTTCAACCTGTGGTTTCAAGTTTGTCGTGGAAGGTCGATAGTTTCTTTGGCATATTCTCTAAACACATCTCTCTTTCCAAGATCAACATTGTCTTTGAAAGATCTCTATAGTAGTGAGTGTGGTATTCTAGTGCCATGAATCGAATATGATCATACCTATCCATGAGGTTGTCTTGAAAGCACTAGATGCACATTATATCTTTCGATGTCATTTTAATAATGCAAGTTTTGCTATATTGATCATTAAAGTTCATTGGACTAAGTTCTTGGAGTTTCCTGGCTAAAAATTGGAGGTGCAGGATTTTGAACTGGAAGGGACCTGTCTTCAGTTATTATGATCGCTTCACGATACCTGAGGCTGGTTCCGTGTCAGCTCTACATGCTCATATTTTTTCCAATTTTAGACTGCTATCAGTTCTACAATATGGGTGCAAATGAAAGTCATGTGAACAATGCTACATGTGTGTATGTGAATGTGCCCTACAAAAAGCAGATATTACTATTAAAAGTTCATTTGATCAATTTATCAAACACTTGGCATGCATATCTCATTGGTCTACCTTTTGTACACACTATTGGGTACTCAAGATTTCCCTACTTGTGCACACCTCAATCATGCAGCCAACATCACACCAATAATAAATATAACAACATAGAAAGCATAACTATTAGAAATTTTAGGCTCTTTCTTAATCATGCACTCTATGGCCTATTTTCAAAAATAAAAGCATGGATTCATGTTACTTACCAGAGTTGTAATGCAAAAAGGAATGTACAACGGGGCTGTTTGAGAGCTCACAACTTGACGAAAATTTAGTGTAAATTTGAGAGTACAATCTTGAAAGGGAGTGTGAGGGAAATGAAGGGAAACTAGGAGTTAAATAACTAAAGTGAACACGATTGCTGACACCCGTGAAACTGCGATCACGCATGGAGGCTACAATCACGGCAACTGAGAGCAATTTTTGTCCCTTGGTTTCCCCTTTCAGCATTTTACTCAATTTTCAAAGATTTTTCCCTGCTCAAATTTTACAAAGTAAACTTGCACACTTTCTTTTTTTAATCTCACTCAATGCAATCCAAAGTGCCATAAATAAATGGGTTATTCAAATGCAAAAGACAACATCTACACCACGAGAACAGAGTAAACAAGATACGTGCCACTCTCATAGTATTGGTGGGTTGCCTTCCACCTAGCGCCTTAGTTATTATCGTGCTACAACGTCTTTCTTCTTTCAATCTCATGGAAGGTCCTCAAACCCCTCATCATTCACTTTCTCATTTTTAACATCCAACATGAACACTGCTTGGAGCTCCACGGTTTGCTTCTTTGACTTGCAAATTTTAAATGAGACCTCATCTTTTTGTACCCAAAATTTTATCTCCCCCATCTCTAGATCAACAATGACTCTCCCGATAGCCAATAAAGGATGACCAAGAATGATAGGCACCTCTTGGCCTATCTCAAAATCCAATACTATGAAATTCGTTGGGAAATGAATTTGTCCACCTTCACAAGGACATCAAACAATATACCCACCAGCCTATTTATGTATCGGTCCACCATCAAAAGTCATATTGAGATCGGTGTAGGAGTGTTAAATCCATGTTTCTTATAGATGAGAAAGGGCATTAGGTTGATGCTTACAACAGGGTCACAAAGAGTTTTTGCAAACTCATGAGTCCCAATGGTGCAAAGGATAGTGAATGCTCAGGGGTCATCTTTATTTTCTATGACTTTGCTATCCATGATAGCACTACACCTATGCGTAACCTCAATGGTATTATCCTCAACGTGCTTCTTCTTGGACATTAATTTCTTCATTAACTTAGCATATCCCAGAATCTCTTGGATTACCTCGAGTAGTGGGATATTTATTGAAAGATTACTATGTTTTGTCATAAATATTCTTAATTTGTCACTCTTTTTCTTTTTATGCAACCGTTGATGGAACGGGGGAGGAACATGGATGGTTGACATTGCTTTTCCTTGTGACTTTTCAACATCTCCCACTTCCTCATCGCTTTTATCTATCTCTTTCTCATTATTTGCCTATTTTCTTTGCGGTATCACCTCCTTTGACTTGGCCTTAGGTATATTTTCACTCACATATCATCTAAGGGGCTCGTCAAGTGCTTTTCTGCTTGTAGTGACAATTTCTAGGACTTGCGGTTCATTCTTTGGGCTAGCAAGTGTGTCACTCAGAAGTCCACATCTAGACGTTGTATTTAGTTATGTGGAGGTTTTCCCGACTTGGGTCTCCAATTATTTGATGGAGGCGGAGTGAGACACTAACATTTGTGAGAGCAGGGAGAAGTCACCCTTCAACTCACGAACCATTTTGTCCGTACCTTCAACTCTACTCAAGATTCTTGCCAAAACACCTTCGGTCTTGAACTTTTTAGGGTTGATGACATTTGACTCTTTGTTCTTAGCCCTATAATGAAGAGAATGTAGTAGTCATAGTCATGTTCCTTATCTTTCCAATCTCTCTCTCGGTCATGATCCATCCAACCTTGGTTCCTTAAGTAGTTTGCCAAGTATCGAATTTCTTCATCCAACTTCTTTACCTCATCATCATCTTCATAAGTTTTTGATGCTATGGCTTTTACCGCTTTCACTGGTGCACCCATAACATATTTTGTTAAAAGCTCAAGTTGGGTCATCATCTTGGCTGTTTTCTCCTCCTTCTTCTTATCTTATTTTCTTTGATCACTAGTCACCACAGAGGTAATAGAAGGGGTCCTAGGAGCATCGGCATCACGGGTGTGCCACCCTTGATTTTGTTTTAATACTTCACTTGTCAATCGAAAGGCCGTAAGAAGATACAATTGCACAATAGAGCCACCCGCCGCATTAACCACCATAATTTTATTCAATAGGTCAAGATCTCTATAGAAAATATCAAGGAACATTTTATCCAGGACTTCATGATTTGGACATTAAGCTAGTTTTCCATTAAATCTCTCCAAAGCTTTAAACAATGGTTCTCCATTCATTTTTCGGAGGTTCACAACCTTATCCCGCTTTTGAAGAATTTTTTATGGTAGGAAATATATATCAAGGAACACCATGGTAAGCTCCTCCCAAAATGTAATTGAACCGGGTGGAAGTGAGCTGAGCCATAACATCACTTTGCCCGTTAGTAAAAATGGGAAGAGTCGAAGCCGAATGGATTCTTATGTGATATGCGCTATGTTAAATTGCGCACAAAATTCTACATATTTCTTCAAATGGACATTTGGGTCCTCATATGCTTGACCCCCATATAATCCTTTCATTTGAAATATGTGAAGCATAACTCTAGTCACATGAAACACACTATTCCCGTTGGTTGGCGGGATGCAAATTACACTTGTTTTCCCTGTCGCATTTAATTGGCTCTTATCATCTAGTGGGGTATCAAAGAGGTCCAAATTACTTGAATTATCTCTCATCGCTCTGTTCACACTTTGATCACCTAGAAAATATTCAAAAACAACAAATAAAGTAAATTACCCTACTCCGGGTATTCCCAAGTAAGAATAGCACTACAAAAGTGAAATCTATATTTCACTCCCCAGCAACGGCACCATTTTGATAATGCTCAACTCACTCCCATGATTGAGTGGTAAGGCAGTCATTGTCAAGTAATCCAATATAAATTGGGGTCGAATCTCAAGGAGTGAATGCTATAGACTTCAAACCTATGGGTGCTCAAGTTACTATAAGGTTACTCGGAATGCTAATGAAAAAAACATGTATAAATAAATGGGGGAATTGTTTGAAAACTTTTCACACAAACTTCAACAAGTAGGCGGTAAATGATTTGTTAGGTTTGAACTCAAAGTTTCGAGAGATCTTGGGATTACGTATCCTTAGAGGTAAAGCATGCAGGATAATGTTGGTTTATTATGGAATTTAGTTGTTAATTAACGGATAGACTAGGTCAAAGATCATTGAGGTCAATCTTTCAATAAAACCCCAACAATTTCATCCATTGGCTATTTCGATCACCTAAAAAGTGTGGAGTTTATATAACCACCCAAAACCTTAACCAAGCATCCCTATTTATAGGATGATGCTTTTGATATGATTTACACTCCCTAAACACTTATTTCTAAGATTGCAAAGGGTAGTAAGCCATAGGCTTAGTTGTTTACCATTGCTTTGTTCCCCGATAATCCTCTTTCAAGGATGTTATGGGTTACCTAATATTCACCTAAATCCCTCTTTCAAGGATGACAACGGGTATCTAAATCAAAGGGTATCCAAATCTTGGAGCTTTCACTCATCAAACCCCTTTGGAGATTTGGAGTTTTCACCCATCATATTCCAACACATAAGCTCAAGAAATGGTGAAATCCATACTTAAAAACTAAAATCCATGCAAACACAACAATACCCATACATAATCACACTCTAGTTCAACATAATCCCAAAACTAAATTATTTAGCTACTCGTGAAGAAAGTAAAGAGAAATATACCATGTGGGTCATCGAAAGCATTCATTTTTCACAAAGCAACGAAGAAATTTAAGTCTCCAAAGTTAATTAGAACTTTTCCATATTAGGGTTTCAAGCTTGGAATTCCAAGCTATCTTAATAGGTAAGCCATACACGAAAGAAGAGAGGGTTTTTACTGATATATGATTTGGGATTCGTCCATGACATTTTACAAATCTATACTTAGACCTGTTCCCGCTGATCCGCGATCGCGTATGTTTATCCATGACCACGGTTAGGTTCCATGACCGTGCTTTGCTGACCACCTGGACTAACTGTGACTGCGGTCGTGCTAACTGAGGCTAACTGCTTCAAGTTTCCAGCTGCACTCCTTTTGCTTCCATTTGCTCCCTTTTTAGCTTCATTCGACATATGCTCACTTTCGCTACTTCATACCTACAAAATATGTGTATTAATGCACTTAAATCCACATAATTCCTCATTTTCTAATACAAAACATGGTAGTATTCATGCATGATTAGTAAGAATGAGTGGTAGGATTACCACTCATCAGGAGGGTAAAAAATGAATTCATTTTTTATTTTATTATAAGGGTTAAAAAAATAGTTTTCATTAATTTAAATTAATAGGGATATTAAAGGGGTTGCTAAATCTTGTTTAAATAATGATTAGCTAACAACAAGGGACCAGGTCCATGAGTCTTCATGCATTCAATACAGCTATCATTCTCCTGCACAATTTTGTCTTCTTGTGTAACAAACTACGCAGGTAAGATGTATACCTGTCAGGACACCTGACCCAATCAAATTTTTGCCCTAATTATTATTCCATTATAAATAGAAAAGAATGCTTCTTAATTAGAGAGTTTTTGCAAATCTGAATATTAAAGTGGGAAATAGGCAAAAACTTCACTTTGCAATATTGCTCAAGTTCTTAAAGAGTAAGTGTTCTTGAGTCAAGTCATGGTCTATAATTGAATTACTCATTCTATAAGAGTAATACATTTTCTTGCATTCTTGAAAGTGTTTAGGTAGAGTTACCTGAGTTTGATATTGGTTAGAGTTAATCAATATCGAGGTGAGATCTTGACAGAGTTGTCAAGGTAGGTTTGTAATAGAGTTGTTGCAAACTAGTTGAGCCTAGATTTAGGTTCCATTTGAGTCTGTAATCAAGAGTTTGATTATAGTGGATTGTTGAGTGCTTGTAAGGTCAAGCCATAGTTTTTCCTCCCTTGATCAAGGAGGTTTCCACGTTAAATCTTTGTGTTCTTTAATTCTTTTGCAAAGTTTTAGTTTTCTATTGCTTCACTGTTTGATTGCCTGTGTCTGACTCTAAGGGACCTAGTCCATCATAGTATGGCGTAACCCCCATGTTTTATCAATTGGTATAGGATCAAGGACACTTTAAATGGTTCATACCTAGAGTAATTTATTGATCATGGATGGTCCACGTAATCTATAAGAAGGGTAATCTACCACTAGACTAGCCCGATTTAATAGACAA
Source organism: Capsicum annuum (assembly GCF_002878395.1). Lineage (NCBI taxonomy): Eukaryota > Viridiplantae > Streptophyta > Magnoliopsida > Solanales > Solanaceae > Capsicum > Capsicum annuum. The sequence goes on along the minus strand of NC_061113.1, from coordinate 55,930,985 downwards.
TATTGTGGGTGGTGGAAAATAAGGGATGTATGACTTCATTATGGCTGAGGATAGTGAGTTGATGAATGTAATACTTGATGGTCCTCATGTTCCAGTTATAGAGGTCAAACAAGGAGACATAACTAGAATAATTGTTAAAAATATCAGAGAGTAAATGATGAAGATAGAAAGAAAGTTGAGAAGAATTACAAGACCAAGAAACTGCTAGTTTGTTGCATAGGACCTATGAATGCAACAGGATTTCTGACTATAAAAAAGCTAAGAAAAACTAGATTGCTTGAAGACTGCTTATGAAGGAACCACTAATGTGAAGGATTCAAAAGTTGATATTCTGACTACTCAGTAGGAAACCTTCACCTTGAAAGAAGGAGAAACTATCCGAGAGATGCATACCAAATTCACTTCAATCACTAATGAGTTGCTATCTAAATCCGTGAAAGAAGTAATTCCTTTGTACAAATAGGTGATAAAAAAATTGGGGGTTCTACCTAAATCCTGGGAAAGCCAAGTGGATGCTATAACCGAGGTAACAAACCTAAAAACTCTCACTATGGATGAACTTATTGGTAATCTGAAGGCACATGAACTCAAGAAGCAGCAAGGGCAAGAGAAAAAGGAAATAAAAAGGGAATAATCTATGACATTAAAGGATTCTAGGTCAAATTTAAGTGAAGAAAACACTGATGTTGCATATTTTTCAAAAAGAATTGTTACAACAATGAAGAAAAGTGGTCAGTATCAAAAGAAAATGAAGTAGCAACAAAAAGGGAGGCATTGTTGAGGTTTGTCACAAATGTGGAGGTCCTGAGCATTTTATTAAAGACTGTCAAATGCACAAAATGGATTACCAGGAATATCTTAAGACTGGAGGTGAAAAAGGAAAGAGGAGGGACCAGGTCCCTTAAAATCAAGAAGAAAAGATACAACTGATTATGGAGTGAAGCAGGCCCTAGCAGTCTGGGGAGATTCCTTCAGTGAATCTGATAAAGCTAAAAAGTCTAAAGATATGTCTATGCTAGCTATGGAAGATGGTGATTTTATCTATGATTCCTTATTTTATCTTATGAAAAACACAGAAGATGAAGAACAAAATGAGGTAACTCTCCTTACCATTAAGAAAAACTTAGATAACTACTCTGCTAGGAAGATAAAGAAGCTTGCAAATATGTTGATTGATTCTATGTGTGAATTGATTGCTGAGAAAAATGCTCTAAAAGTAAAGGTAGAAAGTAAAAATCTTGAATTAATTGATTTAACTCTCCAGATATCTGAAACAGAGGAATAATTTAGTTAGTTAAAATATAAAAATTTGAGTTTAATGAATCAGCTAAAGAAAGTGAATGATTCTAATGATAAAGGGAAGAATATATCTTTAAGTCTTCAAATTGATCTTAAAGAAAAATTAAGGGATTTTCAGAAGCATCTTATGACTGCATTTCATAAGAATGAAGAATTAGAAAGGGACCTGGTCTATATAAGGGAAGAACTTAACAAATCACTAAAATGGACCGTATCCTCTCAAATTCTTTCTAATTTAGCTAGTAAAGGTGTTAATCATGTTGAAGGCCTTAGATATTAGTATAAAAATCAATCACCTAGGTCTCAATGGAAAGCTATTAATGATGGTAGAAACAACGTCCACAAACCTCGATGTACTTATTGTGGAAGAGATGGACACTTGAAGGAAAACTTTCAGTATTGGCTTAAAGCTAGAATAAGCAGTACTAAATACATCTAAGAAGAGAATTATTGTCCTAAAGGTTCCATGCCCTACCTAGATGGGCCAAGAAAGATTTGATCACACCTTTGTCTTTCTTCTAGGAACTCAAACTCAATTGGGTTCCCAAATCTAGAAAATGACTATGTTCGTAGGAAAGGAGAGGGGAACGTAGTCAAAACTGATTTATGGATAGTGGATGTTCAAAGCATATGACTGGAAGGACTGACTATTTTATCTCTCTCAAGACACTTCAAGGTGGAGGTGTCTCAATTAAAAATGATAAATAGGGCTATTTCTATGGTATTAAAAAGATTAGAAAATCACCTGGTCATGCAATAGAAGATGCTTACTATGTGAATGGTCTCAAATACAGTTTTCTATGTGTGTCTCAAATCTGTGACAAAGGTAATGAAGTAAAGCTCTTATCTAACGGGTGTACTATGTCAAGCTTGAAGTCTAGAATGGTTATTCTCAAGGCAAAAAGGCTCAGCAATATGTTTGTGGCTGATTTAGAGTATGTATAAGATGGTGAATTGATATGATTCAGTACTTGAAGTGAGAATATTGATCTATGGCATAGAAGACTAGGACATAGAAGTTCTTCCTTGCTAAACAAGTTAATTTTAAGGGACCTGGTCCGTGGCATGCCAAAGATGAAATTTCCAGACAATAAGGTTTGTAATTCCTTTATTAAGGGCAAAGTAACTAGGTCTTCCGTTAAGCTTATGAAGCAGGTGAGTACTTTTAGACCCCTTGAGATACTACATATAGATCTATGTGGACTTGTTAAAGTCAAAAGTAGAGGAGAAAAGAAGTATGTGTTAGTGATTGTGGATGACTACTCAAGGTTCAACTAGACAATGTTCTTGATAACAAAGGATGAAACCTACGTGGTTTTGGTTACCTTTGCCAAGAAAATTAAAATAAAGATGAATTGTAAGATTGCTGAATTCAAATCTGATAATGGAACTAAATCTAAGAACTCACAAGTTAAAGGATTTTGTGCTGAAAATGAAATCAATCATAACTTCTCTACCCAAGTATTCCTCAACAAAATAAAGTTGTTGAAAAAAAGAATAAAGACTCTCATAGAGATTGTCAGGACTATGCTGACTGACAGTAGGCTACTCCTCAACAAGCAAAGCATGTAGAGTTTTCAACAAAAAAACTCTGTGTGTTGAAGAGAATATGTGTGTGGCCCTTGATGAGTTGGAAAGATGGTGAATCTAGGTGATGATAAAATTTCAAAATTTGAAGAACTCATTCCTGTTCAAAGAAATGATATAGCTAAAAAATAATGGTCAAGGACAAGATGATGTAGATGAGAATAATGAAGGTGATGGAAATTCAGCATCTCAGTTACAGACCCCAGCTCCAGTAGAAGAACTACTAGAAGGGTTTATTCAAAATATTCTGGGACCTGGTCCTAGTGGAACTAATCTCAGAAGGTCAAACTGGAGGAACAAAACTTCCCATCAACTTGAGAATTTGACTAAACATTTGGAATCTAGAGTCCAAAAAAGAAATCAAGTTAGAAATGTCATGGCACTTTCAACATTTCTATCCAAAATTAAGCCAAAAAATATGAAGAACATGTTGAGGTTAGGGTTGATCAAATAACTTGACTTACTAGATGAATTAGTTTTTCTCCCTAAAATTGGCTATGATCATGAGGCAAGTATCCTTGGTAAAGTAGGTACATATTGGACTAATTTAGTACCATACCATTATAGGTATACACCCATAGAAACAACTTTGGAAGATGACATATGTGACTTGCACAAATTTGTGGATTCTTTCAAGAAAGAGAGATACCTAGTCTTATCTCTCAAGTTGGAACCAAAATAGTTTACTTCAATAATCATAAAATTCTATCTAAAAAGCCATGTGCCTTTTCTTATCTGAGAAAAAGTTGTCAATTCATAGCAATGTAAAGAGTCGCACCTATTACAGTCGGACATGTCATTTTATAAAAGACACCTTTTAAATGACAACGGTCACCTTTATTAATTATAAAATCAAACCCTTTTTATTTTGTTCTCTTCCAAAATTAACTCAAATTATCTTCCTCAATCGTCTATCATATCTAAATTGAAATGGTCCCATTTTCTCTCACACATATAAAAAAAATTAAAATGGTAGACATTCCCACTTTCTCAAACCCTGTTAAAGACCCCAACATTGATAAAGCCCCAGAAAATCAATCTGAACAATCCCAAATCAAAATTTCTAATCCTTTAACACCCAAAACCATATAAGACATCTCCTTAAGTCCTAAAAAACATGTGTTAACTATACCCACTGAATCCTCTTCACAACTATCCCCATTGAAACTTCCTCAACTATTGAAATTTCTGCTCAGTCAACCATTGTTAAATATTTAAATCTAGGTTTTGGTTCACCAATTAAACAAGAAATCTCTCAATCAGAAGATCCTCCTTTCTTGGAAGAACCAAAATTATATGAAGACTCTTAAATCCCTATTTTTTTGAAGAATCAGAAATAATAAAACTTTTAAAAACCTTACAAGTTCTTGTTCCCCTACTCCCTCATATTCAAACCCCATTTTTACTCAACTGTGTAATGAAGAAATACCAATAAAGAGGTTTGATCTTTCTAACAGTGAAAATTAGGTATCTAAAAACCTATTTCTACTTCCAAATAATCCCAAGTAAAGATCTTTTAGTGTAGAAGAGCAAACAGTAGGTGAGAAGGCTGATGTGATAACAGGTGGAGAAATTATGCTACCTCTAAATGAGAAGGATGAGGATGAACCACATCTGAGGTGGTCAATAAAGAAATAAAGGGTAATTAAAGGCAAAGAAAAGGTTGTTGATTCTGGTGTAAAGGTGCTTGATCGTATTCTACTAGGGGGTCTGAAAATAAGTTGTTAGCAGATACTATGAAGGCTAGCAAGTCTTCTACTACTAAAAGAAGAAGACTTACAAAAATTGTTATAGTGGAGGAGGAGAATGTTGAAGTTGTAGAGGTTGTAAAGGGTGAGGACATTGATCCTAATATTGTTGCTGCAACTGAGAAAAAAGAAAAGAAATTTACGTTACAAGAAGGACAAGGTCTTCCCATTCAAAGTCTGGTACCCCTGTAGGAATAATACAGAAGCACATTGCCATCAAGAACAAAAAAATCTGTGAGGGACCTGGTCCCAAAAAAGAAAATCCATTGAAAAAGAATCAAACAGTGATTCTAAGAGGAAAAAAAAGGGAGAAAAGAAGGATGGGTCTAGAGAGCATAGGAATAGAATTTTGAAAACTCAAAAAGTATTGTCTGGTAGAGTGTTTGATCCCAGGATTTATAAGAAACCTGACATAGTAGAGTTGGTAGAATATGTCAAACACCATGGATGGTTACACCTCCTAAAGGAACTAGCTCCCATGGTTTTTGAAAATAAATTAAGAGAATTCTATTATACAATGGATTTCTTAGATGATGGGTTGAGCTTGACTACCCAAGTGTAAGAAAATGAAATAATACTGGATGAAGAGTCACTAGGAAAGATTTTGGATGTGCCTATTATAGGTGTAAAGATATTTATCAAAAAATAGGCCTTAACTAAGTTCATGATTGATTCCTCAAAGGTGGGAGAGACATCAATAGCTGATGTAAGAAAGAAATTTCTCACAAGCGAGTTCCAATTAGTGTTTGAATTTGTGAAAAATGTCCTTTTACCTAGGTCAGAGAAAAGACCATTGCTTCTGTCATTGATTTGTTTTTGATTGATTATTTGAGCAAATTTTAGTTGATAAGTCTGCCTGTTTTAATATTAGAGAACATGCATAAGGTCATCCATAGGAAGGAAGGCAAATATGGGATGCCTTATGGGTACTTCATGAACAAGGTTTTTGATCACTTTTGAGTGATTGGGACTAAAGGGACTCTTAGAATAGTCAATCAAAAGATTAGTCGGACAACATTGGTGGAAAATGAATGCATAGAAAAAAGGTGGGAACTGTGTCCCAAGTGTCAGAACTATAGGCTATTCAGGAGAATTTAAGCAAAGAAATGGAGGAGATAAAAATTAATTTAGCTTCTAAGGATGCTGATATAGTGTGCACTTGAAGATGAAGAATCAGAAGTTATCCTCAGAGAGACCTGGTTCTACTAAGGAACTTGGAGCAGAAAATGCAAAGCTCCAGACCAAGGTTGTAGAAATCAATAAGAAGGTTCAGGGGATGAAGGCTAAAATGAAAGACCTCAATATAAAATTACTGAATGCTCATGCTGTAGAGAGTTCTAGAATAGATTTATTGCTTAAATATTTCTCCCCTAAGCCCCCTTCTACCTAAGTCCTATCATCCATGTGTCACTGTGTTATCCCTGTATCTGTTTTAAGTTCTTGTTTCTACTGTGTCTTTTGCAGATAGTTGTTTAATTTGGTATGAATGTATTGGTACTGATCTTACTTAACAATAAATAAATCATTTGTTTGTGTGTCTTATCTATCTCTTCTTTATTTTGAAGTTGTTATTCATGTTAGTGTTGACCTAGTGGCCATGAGTTAACTAACTTGTGCCTATTTTAGTTTTGGTTTACTGTTATCACTTTTTAATGATGTTAAAAGGGGGAATACTAAATTAGTTTGGTGGGAACAAGGTGAGGTGTATATTGCATGATGTGTTAGGGACCAGGTACCAGGTGCATATGTGTTAAATGCAATGCTGGTGAAGTATGTGATATGGATTAAGAACTAGGTGCATATGTATTGAATGCAATGCTGGTGAAGTATGAAACATAGTGAATGAATTTTGATGTAAATTGATAATAAGGGACCAGGTCCCTAAGTTGCATAATATATTGAGAGTGGGAAGCATGGTGCATAATGATAGAAGGAATATTCATCGATAATAATGGTAATCACTCTGACTGAATAAGGTGAATAGATTAGATGCTCTAAGTTCTTTAGTCAAGTTTTATGTTTTGTCATCATCAAAAAGAGTGAAAATTGCTAAATCTTGTTTTGATGATGATCAGATGACAACAAGGGACTAGGTCCCTGGGTCTTCATGCATTCAATACAGTTGTCACTGTCCTGCCCAATTTTGTCTTTTAGTGTAACAAACTGTGCAGGCAAGATGTCTACCAATCAGGACACCTGGCCGAATCAAATTTCTGACCTAATTATTATCCTACTATAAATAGAAAAGAATGTATCTCAATTAGAGAGTTTTTGCAAATCTAAATATAGAAGTGGGAAATAGGCAAAAACTCAACTTTGCAACATTGCTCAAGTTCTTAATTTCTTCATATACTAAAAGAGTAAGGTTTCTTGAGTCAAGTCATGGTCTGTAATTTAATTACTCATGTTATAAGAGTAATGCATTTTTTTGTGTTCATGAAAGTGCTTAGGTAGAGTTACCTGAGTTTGATATTCGTTAGAGCTAATCAATATCGAGGTGAGATCTTGACAGAGTTGTCTAGGTAGGTTTGTAATAGAGTTGTTGCAAACTAGTTAAGCCTAGAGTTAGGTTCCATTTGAGTCTGTAATCAAGAGTTTGATTATAGTGGATTGTTGAGTGCTTGTGAGAGCAAGCCATGGATTTTCCTCCCTTGAGAAAGGAGGTTTCCACGTTAAATCTTTGTGTTCTTTAATTTTTAGCAAAGTTTTAGTTTCCAACTGCTTTATAGTTTGATTTCCTATTCTGACTCTAAGGGACCTGGTCCCTCATATTGTGTTGCAACCCCCACATTTTATCAGGGTATTTTGGGAAAGTTTTGAAATTTTCAAAAGAGGTGCAATGCCATTTTGGGACCTAGAGGTAGTAAGCCTCCACGATAGTAGTGTACCACACCACTTAGCCTCCACTATAAGGGCATGGCATGGAGGTTAAGCTCTGTAATAGTGGCATGCCAAGCCACTATGTAATTTTCACCCAATTTTTTATTTTTTTCACTTTGGGTGAGAGGTTTTTTGTCCTTTTACCCCTTAGACGACTTTATAACATTAAAGTGACCCTTTTTCTTTGGTTTTAAAAGATCAAACTCCCCTTTTTCTTCTTTACTCCCAACCCAGGAAAGCTCAAGGGTTTTTCAAGAAATCACTACTCCAATCTCCAAACTTTGATTTCTCTTCAAATTCTTTTGTATTTTTGGGCATGTTTCTCGCCCTTAACTTGAATTTTACATTGTGGCATTTATTTAATCATTATCAAGTGATTTTAATTGATGGGGTTGAAATTGGGTTGAGGGATTTTGATTGATTATTACTTGAATTATTTTCCCTAAATTTAAATATGTATTCCATGCTTTAATTAATGGTTTTTGGGGATGAATGGGTGCATTGTTATGAGGATTGGAATGGGGAACACAGGTTTCCCCAATTTGATGAAATTTTTGCTTAGTAATGGCAATAACATGAATCCACTTTACAATCTTGATTTTAAATATGAATATTTACAAAGTTTAACACGTCCTTTGAAAATATTGCATTGCATTAAAGGATAAATGGATAACAATGGTTTTGAAATGCCTTTGGTGGCAATAGTTTTCGATTTTAAATAGACTTGGAAGTCTAAAGGTTATACGGACTGGTTTGGCATAATTAAATTAGATTGCAAGCATATTGATATGATGATAGCATGTTGGAAAATGCCTTAACAAAGACTCCTTAGTTAATGGTTGAGTTTATGTGCAAACTATTTTAATTTGGCCTTAAAGAAAATTATGTAGCTCACCGTAAAGGTGTAGTGTGGGGGGGGGGGGGGGGGGGGGAGGGCAATACTAAAAACCACATTTACCGGTGTGGGAGTCTATATGACCGTGTGTATGCATACACACTATATTTTGGATGGGTATCACCTTGGTATCTTTTTTCTTTCCTCAATTCATGCAGCTAACACGTACTGGGCCCTTATAATAGGGGGAGATGGACCCATATATCTCGTGGGTACCTTTAGGATGGAGCAAGCTACACATTTTAGGCTAATTATTTAAAACTCTCATGTTCATGATCCTTGTCCCTATACCAGTTTAATGACCCTCAAGGTCATTTTTTATTATTCCACATAATTTTACTATTAGAACTTTTATATAGCTTCCCCAAGTCATTTATGACTTAATGGGATTGGCGGTTTGATTATCGGGCAGTTCGCTTGGTTTTTAGAACCTACTCCCTATTTAGAAGTCTTTGCTGGTTCTAAATGACCACCGGACAAAAACTTCAGTAAAATAATCTTGGAGGCAAATTTTGACTTTACCAGAAACTCTATAATATCGATTTTAGGCTAGGTAGGACTTTGGTTCAGGTTTTGATGCACCCGCACTCATTTCGACCTAATGGTCGAAAAGTTGGAAAATTTGAAATGTAGATGCGAGACCCATATTCAGTCAAAACAACCACGAATGTAAAATCCAACTTTTCTATTGCATCCACAACATCAAATTTAGTGTGGTTACATACTTCATTTGCATATATCAGATTCCAAATTAATCCCAAGGCCTTAGCAGAAACATTGAAATATTCCAAGTTTCATCTATCTTCTGGTGTGTCTGCGATCACACCTCATGTGCAGAGGGTAGTGCAATTGCACTAATTCTTATTGCAATTGCATTATCTAATTCTATCTCTAGATAGTGCGATTTCAACCTGCATGCTGCAACTATAAGATTTGAAGATCTTGAAAGGGTATAAAAAGACCCTTTAGGTTGCGATTTTGCTTATTTTCCACCTCCCTCTTAAGATCAAATACGCTAAAGGGCGTGATAAGTTTAAATTGACTCTTGGGGGTGACTTGGTATCTTTATTAACATTTATTATCGCAAATATCTTTGGATTTAAGGTAAGATTTCATCTATTTCTTGATGAATTTCTTCATTTTTGACCCAAAACCTCAAATAGCTTGATGGCTTGATTTTAGCCCCAAAATTAGCTTGGTTTTCACCCATTTTTTAGAGGTATTATTCCTTGATCATGTATGAATACTGGGTTGACCTTGAAAACTTTATTTCCGTAAGCGTGATCCACTTGAGGTTTTTGGTGTCATTTTTTGTCCCAAAGCATAATGGTGCAATATGGGTATCATTATTGTCATATTGATTAGTAGATTATGATTTTGATAGTGTGAGGGAATTTTAGGATTGTTAAATGAAGATGAACATTTGGTGAATGATTTAAGGATTTGCAATTGGGCTTCGAGGTAGCCTTCTGTCTACTCTTCTTCGTAAGATGACGTGTGTTATATATTGCATGTGAATGTTAAGATTGATTATGAGTAAAATGACTTATTTTTTATTATTTAATTTTAGGGATTAGATGAGGGTTTTGACCCGTAAGGTAAAGTTCTTATTACACTAAGAATCCTATTGCCTTCTTCCTAGATTGAACTAATTCGTAGAATAGATATGATATGATGCTAGTTATAGGATGTAGTTTTAGTGTTGGAAGTATGATTAGTGTGATTAATCTTAGTTGGGCTATTATAGTGATCTTGAAACCGTAATTTAGGTAAAGTTGACTAAAATGCCCATGTTTCTAGGTAGAATTCCTATCTTAGGATTTCTTTTGACTTATTTGACATCTAGAAATTTAACTAGATATCTTAGCCAGTTGGGGTATAAACTGCATGAATATGAAATTTAAGGATTAAAAGTGGGTTTCTCAAACCCACCTTAGGCCAAGATTTGTGTTAGCCCTTGTGGATTTAGTTGCGGATGCTAGGCATGGCTGAAACTGTTGAGCCTTTAGAATAAGGTTACTTTGTGACTTGATTAATTATGATTGCTTTTCCCAGATTATGACTTATGGCTTATAGTTATGCCATGGTATTCCAGACTTGATTTACGAAATGGTCTACCGACATATTCGATAACATAATCATATACATAGATATGATATATGGCTTATAGATATAAGATGTCTAATTAATGTTATACCTATAAGACATGAGATGCCTTATTGATGTTATACCTACTAGACATGAGATACTTATTAATATTATGCCGCCTATACATGAGATACCTATTAATATTATGCCTCCTAGATGTGAGATGCCTTATTGATGTTATACCTCTTAGCTGTAAAGTGCTTATTGATATACTATACCTTATAGATGTGAGATTCCTTATTGATGTTATACCTCCTAGATGTGAGACGCTTGGTGATATATTATGCCTCATAGATGTGAGATGCCTCTCATATGTAAGATACATTATTGATATTATGTCTCCTAGATGAGAGATACCTCCTATATGTGAGATAATTTTAGATATGCTTTATGGCCTATAGAGATGTTATTCCTCGTGAAAACGCTATGGCTTATAGATATGAGATGATTGATAGACAAAATCATTGATATGGATTTTAGATATGTATGTAGGATGAAGTCCGTAATTATGATGTTGTAATTATTTCAGACATATCATTAGGCCCAAGGTCGTGTTATGATATGAGTTGACCATCCAAAAATTATTCATCCTTGAAAAGGATATGATTGTAGTTTAATGAAATATTAATGCTTATGGTTCCATTGTTTGAATACTGGTGATGACATACATAGATTCAATACATTCATGATTATTCTATCAATGATTTAGTCTTGAAGTTCACTCCAGTCAATGGAATTACAAATTACACTCTTTTTAACTATGGCTTGATTCTGTGCACCTATTATATCTAAATACACATATCTCTGATATGGGATGAAGGAAGAAGCTATGTTGATGATATAACTTCTGGGTAAAACCCAATAACAGACTTTAGTATTGATGTTATATATATGTATATTGATAATTATAATGATACTGCTTATATACCTGACAACACTGAAGGACACAATGATGATATATTGATACCCGACAAGGCCTAAGGATAGTGTGATGATGATATTGATACCTGGCAAGGCTGAAGGATGGTTATTATGATATACCTGGCAAGGTCGGAGAATGATTATATTGATGTGCCTATGTGTACATCTATTGATTCAAGTTCAGCTAGCCTTATGTATGACGATTATTAATATATATAATATACCCAACAAAGTCGGAGGATAATTATGATAATGATTATGGGTATGATGATGATGATTATGGTATTATGGATTCTATTGTATTTATCTTTGCATGCACATCACCTATCACCAGTATGCACATATATCAATCAACCCATATAAGGGGGGGGGGGGGGGGGGTGGATATAACTTATGGTTTGTTATATGTTGATTGAAACTTCTGAGCCTGGGTGGTGGGGTACGTGATAGGCTCGGCTAGTTAATGATTTAGGTTGTACTTTGAGTAGACCTTATAATATATATATATATATATATATATATGTTTAGATATGCATAATTAGCTATATGTAGCTATGGTGTTACCGTATATCCCTTCCTTTTATTGATTCAGGTTATATATTCCTTCTTTGGCCTTGTATACTAATATATATACACACATATGTCTTCTTTTTGCTTTTACTTCGTATATTGGACAGTGATATACGGTATACTATTGAGATCCCTAAGTATGGCTGGAATAGGATAGTGCATTCTTATTGCTTCCTTAGCCTTACTATGTTAGTATTTTGGACATGATTAGGATAGTTTATTGCTTCCTTGTCCATACTACACTTTTGCAGCCTGCAGATCATAGTACGAGTTATCACCATTAATGTGTGCGTCATGCGAAGCAACCATGGTTCAGAAACATAGAGTGAGCTCTTGTACTTAATACTACCAAGTTTTGGGACTATATTATGTATGTGATCTCTTATTTCATCTTTTTTCATATTCTTGTCTTTATCTAGTTGGGTTGTCCATTACTAGCCATTCCAAACTACAGGTTTGTCTTGCCTACTGGTGGGTTATAGCAGGCGCAATCATGATCTGAGAAATTGGATCATGACAAATTGGTATCATAGTCTAGGTTTATCAGTGTATTAGTACAAGAGTTAAGTGTTTAGTAGAGTCATGTGGATTAGTGCGGAGATGTTCGTAACCTATCTTTGAGAGGGTATATAGAATTTATTAGAAAATTCATTTCTTGGCACCTTGTTGTGTGTCCTCATTTTCTATGATCGTTAAGCACATTCCTTAACTCTTTTTTATCCCAAATGGATGAAGCGAGATGGTCGATAGATGTGGATGGGCCTTTAGCATGCATTTTGGTGCAGTGTCGGACTAAAAAGTCAGAGATGGATATTGAAGATCTTCAATGTCAACCAAAGGATTTGAGGCTAGCTTAGGCTCCAATAGAGCTTATGACTACTTCATCCTTTAGAGGTTCAGCATTGGTAGCCCTAAGCTTTTTGCAGATCCCTCACAGTTAGGGATGACATTCGGTTCATTGATCAATTCTCAGGCCAGAGTTGGGTCTATTGTTGTTCATCAAGGTTCTTCAGTTTGAGTATGAGATTGAATATCTCAAGTTAGACAACTATTTCCAATGCTATATCCCTTTGAGAAGGGCATGGTGTGTGGATTTATTAGAGTATCAGCATTGCTACTTTATTTGGTGTTGGAGCACTTGATAGTAGCTGGGTCTTCCTTCTTCCAGGTTGTTAGTTATTTAAGATCCACAGAGAAAGTATGTATTGAGATTTATGGAGATAGCGGCGAGTGGCTATGCCCTTGGTATTTCATCCGAGAGTGATGATCCTTCCGGTAGAGGTTGCTTGCAGTATATTAGCTCTATCCAGGTAGTGTTTTGAACTGTGAGTGGTTTTCAGAGTAGTCATGGTGATCATAGTTGGTAGGGTGCCCATCAGACCTTGCAGAGTTTTTGGCATAGGGTCTTTAAGACATGTCGATCATTTTGGATTATGTGAGGCAATGTCTCAAAGTATTCTAAAATCTTGTTTTGGTCATGTCGAGATGGTATACTGGTTCAGAAAGTGTCCCAAAGATGATTCATTTTATTAGACAAAGCTAGCATATATTCCCCGCCACCCTAGAGTTCTTGAGATAGGCTATGATTGTAGGAAGGATGGACGTTAGTAGTAGAAAGTTCTCTCAACGTCAGTTGACCAGCCATTTGGTCTTAGTTTATGTTCTTACCATGTTGGGCTTCAAGAGTTTGCTACGACTGTAGAGAGATGGGCTACTGGACTAGAGAATGTCCCTGGCGAGGGATTTTTAGTCATTCTACTCATTCAGATAAGGCTCGTGATGTTGTGGCATCTTCAATTAGAAATAGTGCGCTAGGCACCACAGTTGATGAGTTAGTCGGTCGGTCCAAGTTTGGACCCATTTAGATTTATTCTCCCTTAGATTTGTTTGGCATGCGGTTGTGGATTTCATAATGATTGGTGTGGCTTTATTTCCCCGCATTTGCCCTTTTCATTGTATGTATTGGGATCTTCGTACCCATTGATGATTATATACCTTGATGAGTTCATCTTGATTATTATGTGCCTTGTTATTAAATTTGTGATAAATATGTCACGACCCAAAATTAAGGGTCATGATGTCACTTGTCACGCCGTACGTTGACAAGTAAGCCTATCACCCAAACTGATATACAAAAAGGGGAAAAGATAGAATACTCCCCAACGTAAGACTTCTATAATGAAGTTGAGCCATTAAGATAATAAGTGTAGAAAGAATATAATCAACAATAAAACCATAACTCCTAAAACCTGATGTGAACAGTATAAGAATGTATCTAGTATAACTCGAATCCAAAAGAAATTCATAAGATGTCCAAATACAAGAGAAACTCAGTCTCTGAAATGAATGTAAAGACATAGCCTATAATAAAGGTCGTAGAATACATCTGGATGACTGAAAGTCAACCACTACCTTGAAAGCACCAAATATCACCCGAATCAACCAAGCTAGGATGCACTCGTACTAGGTCCTGCACTGAAAGAGCGCAATAGGCGTGAGTACGATCCACTTATACTCAATAGGTATCATAGGCCAACTGAGCAAAGTAGATAATAAAACATATAAAATACACATAAAGGATACGTCACCTACAATAAAAAAATATCCCACAATGGTAGCCCACACCGCTTCCACTAATTTTTCTAATATATCACATATATTTGCAATAGTAATAACTAGATAGAACACAAGTATACATCATATCACGTACAAGTAGAAACAAGGAAGAATGTGTCTATACAAGATTCTTAAGTACAAATAACGATAGATAGATAAAATAGATATATGACAAGTCAATATGGAAATTCGATCACAACATAAACATAATAAGCAAGTACAATGTATACGATGATGATAGTGGTGGTGATGATGATAATGATGATGATGATGCACGAGGTTGTTGCACAACCTCCTTATCACCCACATAGGCAATCCTCCCAACATGAGACCTATAGGGGTTCGTCAATCCACATACAATCCATATATATATATCCATATCTCCTCATCGGCACATCCCTCAGGGACGGTTTTATAAGATATCATATTTTCTATCATAAAAAGGTGTTGCTAGTGTTTTATCATATGTTACCATGGTGGTACTATTTGTTTTATGAGTGAGTATGATATAAGGATGTGATACTCACTACCAATTACAATGAATATTTCCACAACCAACCACAAGATGTACTTTCATAACCTACCACAATGATATATTCTACAACCACGTAAGCTAATATCTACTCATTATTTCCCACCATCTATAAAATTCCACATGATTTAAACCACATTAGGCATTTCAACAACATAATACAATTACACAAGTATAACAGGCTATCCACATCACATGGGACCCCACACGATCCCATGAATCACAAAATATCTCAAAACAATAATTATATCACATGTAGGTCCCCACATAGGAACAACACATTAAGATATCCAATTTCATGATTAGTTCCCATCCCCATAACATACATTTTGTATATGAATTAACTACGCAACCCAATCTGAAGAGTTAAGCCATAACCTACCTCGAAGGCCAAAACCAGTCAACAACACTTTAACCACAAAGTTTGACTTCTTAAGAATGGTCCCAAAATCAACTAAAACTAAGAAATATAGAATCTATGTATCAAAACAAGACTAACAATATCCATATTGCCTACTTTTGGTTTGGGGTCAAAATGGATCCCCAAAATGGGTTTTCAAGAAAAAAGAAAAAATCATAACTTTACTTCAAAAATGTGATTCCATACCTTTAGGAATCTATAGCTGAAAACTCAAGTCAAATTGAGTAAAAAACAAGATTTAAATCAAAGAAAAATTATTTTTGAGCTTTACCGGGTAAAACCTTTGAAATCCGTTTTAAAATCAAGAATTGAAGTTGTTGTGAATATAAAATTAGGGAAAACTAGTAATTATAGGATTACTAACATTATTCAAATAAAAATGTTTACAATTTGGGGCTAAATCAAGTACTAAGTTTGAACAATTAATCAAGAAATTTGATGAAGAAAAGGGTGAATTCTCACCTTAAATCTTTAAGAGAATCAAGAAGTAGGTGTTAATCTAGCTTTCCAAGCACCCACAAGCTTCACTTTTAAGCTCTCACACTATTTTAGGGTTTAGCTCTCAAGAGACAAGATGAAAAATGAGCAAAAATTAGGCAAAAAGGGGTTATTTATACTCAACCAGGTTATCAGGTACATAAGGCATAAAACACATTCCTCAAATGATTTTTACCCTTTGCGATACAGTTTGCACGAGCAACTTGGTGCACCAGATTCTCTAAGTCCAAAACGAACTTTGATGGGGTGCCCTAGATTCCTTCAGAATTCGATATACGCAAATAAACTATGTAACCATACTAAATTCGATGGTCCGAACTCAATGGAGATATAAAAATTTTTAAAAAACATTATTTTCACAAAGTCAACCCTTGAAACCCAAAATCACAATTTTCCACCAAGGGTCAAAATGAGATTTAAAGTCCATAAAACCACACCAACTATGTTAGCACCCTAAACTTAACATTTTGGATTTGTTGGCATAGTTCGATTAGCCGTCCATCACACAAATCAAAAGATAACCACATAACTCTAATATAAGGCACTCAAACCTACCAAAAATCACAATATCACATAAATGGTACCAAAATATATAGGGAACCGTGTCAATCACCCTTACATCTCAAAAATGCCATAATACAAATACGAGGAGGGGTAAAATAATCAAATTACACATAATCACAAATTTCACATATTTTATCAAATTTCAAGTCGTTACATTATATGACTACCCTCGTGGTTTATTTTTTTTAGTAGTGGATGGGGTAGATCTATATTGATATTTGCTCCATGTAGGTGTAGCATTTGGGTTCGACTCCTATTTATCTTGGCATATAAAACATCTTGGATTTTGACCTTTAGAAAATTTTCTGGAATTCCATTCTCCGAACCCAATAGACTCATGGGTACGAGCCATATGTTGGGGTATGAGTGGTATGGTCCTATTGTATACTAACCAGTGTTAGTTGGTGGGATGGTTTTGGTCATAGGAATGGGTATGACTTAGGAGTATGAGTCATAAGGCTTGGTACGAGTCGTATCAGGGACTCGTATAGGGGTAGTGTTTGATCCTCCTTGTATTTAATTATTCCAGGGATATGGGTCATTGGTATGGATTATATATTGTGGTCACGACTTGGTTGGAGAAGTCGTATACTGGACAGTGTCTGATCTAAGATCGAGGCTCGGATACGAGTGGTGGGTACCAATCATATTGAAAGGGTACAACTTGTATAGGTTAGTCATATCCCTGTGATAGGATTTTTAAGAGACTTAAGTGGGGGTATTTTGTAAATTTCCCTACTTACCCTAACTAGGACCCACAACAGCTAATATACTGGAGGTTATTTACCCTGTTATTCTATTCATTAACACTTAGAAACTATTCCAAAACATCTCATAATTCTCTCATGAACTTTTGGGGTAAGAAGGCTAGGGTTTTATCTTAAGGATTTCTTTGGGGCTTGTCTTGGTGGTTTCTTTCCACCAATTCTTCAGTATAAGGCATGATTCTCTTCCCTAATTGCTAATTTAACTAAAGGCATGGTTTATAGGATTGATTTCATAGTTTTACTATTTCACGATCATGCTTTCTACTATTATTTAGGGGTTTTGATGTTAAATGCTTGGTTATGGTTTCCTATGATTTTAAGTATGCTTTTATATGTATTAATGGTGGTTTTATACAATTGGATTGCATGGTAATGGTTTAATGGAATTTGGAATTGGTTTTGGTTATATTATGCCCCCAATGTGTTTGATAAAATGCTTATAAAGATATGTTCATTGCATTGACTTCTTTTAATGGAACTCTTCCATGTTTTAAACTTGGTAAAGGAATTATGGAAGGTTTAAATGGTTTGGAAAAGGCTAAAGGCTAAATGGTTATGCTTGTAGAGACCATGGAAGTCTCCCAATTGGTTTAATATGGTATATGGAAAGGGCACTTGAAAGTCCCCTTAACCTAAATAGATTGGTTGTGGATATTACTTGCAAGTAAGGGGTGGTATGACGATACCACTAATATTGGAATTGTTTAATAAATGGATAATTATTTAGTTATTTGGAAATAATTTTAATTGAGCATTAATGGTGAGGTATGTAGCAAAGCCGTGGAAAATAGTGGTCTCGGGGGGACCAAAATTGGAAACTCATAGTTGTCGATATGCGGATTGGTCTTAGTGGACCGTGTGCATGATTTCACACTATTAGGGGATGTACTAGTCATCCTATGGGATAATTACTTAGTTGTGGAGCTATACATAATGGGGCCCTTTTAGCAGAGGGAGCTGAACCCATATCGCCTGTGGGTGGTTTAGGATGGCCAAGTTTCACAACCTAGGTAAAGGTTTTCAATGCATGCTAAAATCAATTCCCTTTCTCATCACTTGTAAATATGTATGGTTGTATGTATTATGGATGGTTTTACATGGTTTTATAACTGGCATTATTTTATCTTATCCTGAGATTCATGCTAGTGGTCACTCGCTAACCTGATCAACTAGCGGCTGTATCCCACACTATGTAGGAATCGGTTATTCTACTCCTCCTATTTTGCATGCGGATTTGGTATCAGCATGTGGACTGAAGTGGTCAGCTTCCATCCTTTTGGAAGACATCATTTAATGTTATGGATTTCTTTGGACACTTTTCTTTTATATTGGTTTTGGCCATGGTTGGGGAAATGTCCCAACCAAATTTGTTTACACTTTTGGATATAGGCTTTATAGTATTTCTGGGGGTTGGTATGGGCGGGATTGGTATTGGTATTTACCTCTGCATCGGTATTGTTATTGGGGCTTACACCCTTGGACGATTGTTGGTTGTTAAGTTGATTTAGTTTCCAAAAAGTTTAGAAAGACAACCTTCTCTTCTATATCCCCTATTATATTTTGAGATTAATTTTACTAAATTTCGGTATTCTCTTTGGTTATGGCCTGGTTTATGGCCTATGGTTTGTTTTGGTATGGTTGGGCAGTTGGTGTGGTATAGTTGGATTCTGTTGGGTCGATTATTGTTGTGACCCTATCCTAGAGTCTCAATAAGAACATGTATGCTATCTTGTTGAATGTTTGAAATTCAACCCATCTAAGGCTAGTATAAGTGGTTGGGTTGGGTAACAGGGGGCAGTCCCTGATCCTGGTTGGACTTGGGATGCCCATTACGATAACGCCTGATGTCGGGTCGAGGTCAGCATATTGACCTTATTACGGCCCATTAAGTGGTACTTCGTATTGATGTTTATTTTTGTACCGTTTATTCATTATGTTGATGTTGATATTTCTATTTATATTGTTGTTATTATTGTTGTATTGATGTTATTACTTGATGTTATTGATTCTCACTGGGTTGTTGTATAGACTAGTGTTATCTAGTTAGAATTCCATTTCTTTGCGATTCTCATGCAGTGGCTTGAGTAGCTATAGCCCAATTTGATGATTTCTTTTCCTATAGAGAGGCAAGGCTGATTGTTTTCTCTCTTGGTTAGCCGTGTTAGATTGATTTGGGAATATAGTGTGATATCAAAGGTATATTAACCTTCTATGGTTCTGTATAATTCTAAAGTTGGCAATTAAGCTATATTGCTCGTTCTTGAGTTTGAGATTCTTAGACTTGCCTCCTATGTTGCGACGGTTTTCGCTTTGGCTATCCCTTTTCTATATAGCCTATTTGTGACCTTGACCAGTTTTTGATTATTCTTCGTTTGTGGCTATTTCATCGCCCGATAGTAGTTTGATGTTAATATCGATACTACCAGAAATTTGCTAATTTCCGACTGAAAGTTACGACTTAAAAAAGTTAGTCGCAAATATCCGACTACTTCAGTCGAAAAACATACTTTAATATTTTTATTTTTTACAAAATATTTTTTCGATACTATTTGTGACTACAATAGTAAGAATATTTGGCAATAAATTTTGAGAAATATATATTCTGACTTCTATAGTAAAAAATATAAATAATTAAATAAATATATTACTAACTATATAATCAGACCCATATACGAAAATTAAATAATTATTTAAATAAATTATTAAATATATATTTCCGACCACTGTAGTAAAAAATATAAATAATTAAATAAATATATTACTAAATATATAATCAGAACCTTATACGAAAATTAAGTAATTATTTAAATAAATTATTAAATATATATTTCCAACTACTGTAGTCAGAAATATAAATAATTAAATAAATATATTACTAAATATATAATCATACCCTTATACGAAAATTAAATAATTTTTTAAATAAATTATAAAATATATATTTACGATAACTGTAGTCGAAAATACTAATAACTAAACGAATATAGGACTAAATATATAATCATACCCTTACACAAAAAATTGATAATTAATTAAATATATTATTAATTATATTTCCAACCATTGTAGTAAAAAATTGTAATAATTAAATAAATATATATTACTAAATACATTAGAAAAAAGTTGTTCTATAAATATATTAAATATATTTGACTACTATAGTCGAAAATATTAAATTATTAAATATATTTAATTTGTTCCCGACTGTTGTAGTCGGAGCATTATATTTGATTATTAAATAAATAATTATAAAAAATATAAGTTACACGATATTTCACTTCCTCCTCTAATCATGGCATTTCACTCCCTCATCTCTCTCTCTTTACTCAAATTAGGGTTCAGAGCTCTCGCTGATTCGAGCTATGAAGGTTGAACCAGCGAGCTTTAGTCCCCTTCTCTCTCCCTCGTTAATTACTCCCCTGTCCATTGAAGCAGCTCGACCAAATTATATTTATGTCAGGTAAATACGTCTCATTTCAATGTTATTATTACTTTTATTTCTTGTGTTAATTCGTATTTTTCCAATGATATTTGTCTAATTTTGTTGAATTTTTGGTTGTTAGTTTAATCCCTATAACTTATTATTTTTATTTTGGGGATAATGAAAGAGCTAAAATTACTTCTGTCCCAATTTCCTTTGTGATTTTTTTATTTAGTGACGGACCTATTTTACTAAGGGGTTCAAAACATAAAAAAAAGTAAGGGTTTTTTTTATCATATAGTGTGTTACCGTAAGTTTAGATCTCTTATTTTTGTCCGGTATGAGTTGTTTCTTTAGACCCACAATTCTGTATTGATTTTCAGATGATTCCCACAATTCTGTATTGATTCTCAGATGATTTAGACTCTGTGTATATAAATATGTATTGTTGCTGACTCAATTGTTACTTATTTTATTTGAACTTTGGTGAACTGAGTAGTGCAACAGTGAATAGTATTATGAATTATGTGTTACAAGAATAGTTGGAAGTTTGGTTTGATTGAATTTTATGATGTTGTTACCTTTTGAAAGAATTATGGGCAAAGTTTCTTTTTTCCAACTTGTAAGTGAAGCTTTATCTTGATTTCTCAAAATTGGTTGCCTTTTGGTATTTGTTTGATTTATGTGGTTTTAATCCATTCAGTGGAGTTCAGGTAGATGTTTACTTTTGTCTTTGTGTTTAAAACTATTGCTTGATTGACTGAAATGTTTCAAGTTCAGTGTATTTTTTTAAGCTCTTCTTTTCATGGTTGGTTGTGAGAATTTAGAAAGAAGGAGCTGGTTAAGAAACTAAGGAACAACGAGAAATGTCCTTTAGTGTTTAAGGCATTTTTTTGTTATATAGTCTGAAATAAAGTTTCTCGGTATGTTTCCCGGAATGAGCATATTACTTTAGATATCACACCTAATGACTTCAACTTTATTTTGAACACCCAACGACAACTAATAACATTCTGAGAAGGTGATGTATATACAAGTTCCTAGGTCCCATTCTAGATCAAAGCATAATGCTCCTCATCCATCGCATGATGGTAATAGTCATCCTTAGCAGCTTATAAATAACAAGTATACACCTCACTAGAATATGCAATAGTATATAAGGAAATGGGTAGCTTGATCTTTAGCAAGACTATTTAACAACAAGTGACCGCGTATTGAATTGGAGGTTGTAGAGTCGGAGATGAATTAGTATCAGTAGAGGTAGTAGGTAAGCAGTTTGAGAGAGGTCAACACTCAATGGGAGGCCATCACTAGAATCTAATGGATTTGAAACAAATGGTGGGGTGGAGCTTGACAGTGGTGAGTGTATATTGTTTCCAGGTAAAGAATGAGGGAAGAATAGACTAGGTGAAGGTAAAAAAGAGTCTTCTTTATACTATAACTATTGTTGGTGTTTTTTCTCTTGTTATTGTTTTGGTTCTCTTGCTTATGTTTCTCTTCTTTACTGTTATTGTTGTCGTTCTTGTGTAGATGGAAAATAAAGATTGTACATGGATGTATAATAGAACTTATCTTAATCGTGTGGGGTTGAGGAAGGAATATAAAGATGGGGTAGTTGGATTTATTGCTAAAGCAATGACACTTGATGATTTTCTTATTGAAGGGACAATTAGGTATCCTTGTTAGAAAAACAAGTGTGGCAAGTTATTGAGTCCAGATGTTGTTCCATTACATCTTTATAAGAAGGGATTTATGTTTAATTATACTATGTGGACAACTCATGGAGAGAGTAGTGCTGCTAATAATTTTGATTTTCAGAATTATGTTGAAAGTCTAATAAGAGAGAATAATGTTGAAAGTTCTCGATATAGTGAGATGGTCAGGGATACATTTGGGACACACTCAGGGACTCAAAAGGAACCAAATGATGAGACTAAGCACTTTTATTAACAGTTAAAGGAAGCTAGTCAGCCATTGTATGAAGGATCAGCGCATTCTAAGTTATCTGTTGCAGTTCGGTTACTAAGTATTAAGTCAGATTATTCTATTTCTTAAGAGGGAATGAATTCTATCATTTGACTTATGAATGAACTTAACCCAAATAAACTTGATTTATCCAAAGATTTCTACACAACAAAGAAGTTGGTTTCTAAGTTAGGACTTTCATCAAAGAGGATTCACTGTTGCGATAAAGGTTGCATGTTATTCAATAAGGAAGATGCAAATTTAGAACGTTACAAATTTTGTAACCAAACTCGTTATAAGAAAGTCACACATGCCAAAGGGAAGAAGGTTCGGGTGAAGTCGATGCATAACTTACCCCTTATACCATGTTAAAGAGGTTGTATGCATCAAGGATCTATGTTCCTCATATGAGATCGCACTATGAAAATAAAAGACCACCTGGTGTTTTATGTCATCCGTCAGATAGAGAAGCATGGAAGCATTTTGATAGTGTGCATCCAAATTTTGCTAGTGAACCAAGAAACATTAGGTTGAGATTATCTACCGATGGATTCATTCCATTTTTTGTCTCAGCTACACCATATTCATGTTTTCCAGTGTTTGCGACTCCTTATAATCTCCCGTCTGAATTGTGTATGACAAGTCCGTATATATTTCTAACTTGCATTATTCCAGGTCCTTACAATCCATAAGTTTCAATTAATGTATATTTGTAACCATTGATCGATGAGATGAACTTATTATGGCTGGAAGGTATGGAAGCATATGATGTATCAATGAAATAAAACTTTAGATTGTGTGCTACTTTGATGTGGACTATAAATGACTTTTCTGCTTATGGACTGTTGTCTAAGTGGTCGACTGCGGGCAAATTAGCTTGCCTTGTTGTACGGAAGACACAAAAGCATTTACTTTGAAATATGGGGATAAGAAATCATGGTTTGACTATCACTGTAGATTCTTGCAAATGGAACAAGAGTTTAGAAGAAACACTAGTGATTTTATGAAGAATAAGTCTAATTTTGAGGAGCCACTGCCAATCTTGTCGCAAGAACAAATTTGGGATAGAGTGAGGAATCTGCCTAAGGTAACAAAGTCTCCACGATCCAGGATACCTGGTTATGGTGTTACACATAACTGGACTAAAAGAAGCATTTTTGGGAGTTAGATTATTGGAAGGACAATCTTCTGTCTCATAATTTGGATGCCATGCATATTGAAAAAAACATCTTCGACAACTTATTTAGTACTGTGATGGATGTAAGTAACAAAAAAAAAGATAACTTGAGGCCAGGATGAACTTAAAGGAGCATTGTCGGCACAGTGAGTTGAACCTGACATACTTAAACAATAAGATTCGGAAGCCCAAGGCCAGTTACATATTCACTTTGGATGACAGAAGAGTGATTTGTAATTGGGTTAAGAATTTAAGAATGCCAGATGGACATGCATCAAATTTATCCAGGCGTGTTGACATAAAGGAAGGGAATTTAACCTCTCTGAAGATCCATGACTGTCATATTTTCATGGAGTCAATGATGCCTATTGCATTTAGTGCATTGCCCGATAGAATGTGAAAGCCCATAACAGAGATAAGCTTATTTTTCAAAGATTTATGTTCTAACACATTAAGGGAGGAGAACCTATCTTTGATGGATATCAACATTCTCTTAATCTTAAACAAGTTGGCAAAAAATTTTCCTCCTATTTTTTTTGATGTTATGGAGCATTTTCCAATTCACCTTGAGCGAGAGGGACGACTTGGAGGGCCTGTTCAGTGTAGATGGATGTAACCCTTTGAGAGGTAGTGAATCTTAACATTTACCTTCATGTGTTATAATTGAATATTATTTCATCTAAAATATCATACTATGCAGGACTATTGGCAAATATAAGCGAACCATAAAAAACAAATCTCGAATTGAGGGATCAATATGTGAGGCTTATTTGACTAAAGAAACCTCTTATTTTTGTTCATGTTATTTTAAACATAGTGTGCCATGTTTGAGAAACCGACCTAATAGGCATAATGATGGAGACAATACAGATCTTTCAGCACCACCATTTTGAATGTTCAATCAATCAGGTAAAGAAAGTTCGAAAGTTGGTCCACTTTAATATTTGAATGAGGTATATCTTAAGCCAGCTACAATACATGTATTATTAAATTATCCCAAGGTCCTGCCTTTTTATAAGTGAGTATATTTATATTAACGACAATCATTCAAGGTCTATCTAAGCTTTAACTAAAGAAAGTCGTAACTTTGTCGGACAACTACTTCATGGTTTTACACGGGGATGCTGCTATATATCCTATGTTTTCAGTGTGGTTTAAAGAATATGAAAGTGTAACTTAAATATTTAACACGATTTACACTTTTGTTCAGTCTTATGTATATTTAAATTCTGACTTTTCTTGAACTTTTTATAGGTTCATAATCCACTTAATTATGAACCCAATGGCTAATTTTTGAATGATATAGCTTGGTGACCTGATGCTAAAGTTAGAAAGTTTTTTAAGTACTCTATCAATGGGTACAAATTTCATACGGAAGAGTTCTCTAACGACAAGAAAACTAACAATAGTGGGGTTTGGGTGCAAGGTGATGGCGGTGTTGATTATTATGGTATGCTTCACATGATTTTAGAACTCAATTATCATGTTGGTTGGCCAAAGAAAAAGTTGGTTCTCTTTCAATGTAAGTGGTATGATCCTACACCTAAGTTAGGTACAAAGGTGCACCGTCAGTACAAAATAGTTGAAATTAAGCGTACAAGGGAGTATGGACTCTATGATCCAGTTTCCATTGCACAAAATGAAATTAAGCGTACAAGGGAGTATGGACTCTATGATCCATTTTCCATTGCACAAAATATTAAACAAGTGTATTATGCTTCTTATTCTTTGTGTAAGAATAAATCTACATGGAGGATAGTTATAAAAACAAAGCCCGTGGGTAGAATTGATGTAGAGGATGCATTGGATGTAGCATATTAGAATGACATTTCAAGTGTTGAAGAAAGGGTGGATAATGAATGAGCAGGTGAGTTGCGGCATAGCGAAGGCGTAAATGAATAATTCGATCTTTGTGAACTTAGATTGAATGTTAACGATTATGGAGAAGGAACATCCGGGATAAATGACGAGAAAGATCCAACTGATGAAAATAAAATAAGTAAGGAAGAGTTACTTGATGAAAATGAAAAAAACAATGAGGAAGAATCGATGAATGACTATGAATTAAGTGCTAAGGAAGAATTGATGAATGACTATGAAACAAGCAATGAGGATTGAGTTGTTATTAATAGTAGTAGTATGTAGTAACAGGGTCTTGAGTTGTATTTTAGCTGCTGTTTTTTGCTATTTTACTTGACAATATAGTGTCTTTTCTTTGTTAACATTTGTAGTGCTAGTAAGAACATTCTGGTTGTAGGATTAAATAGCAGTGGAGAATTTCCATAGTATATGTATGTTGTTTGTTTTATTCAATTGGTACTACTTAACTATGAATTTTTGGATCTAGGTATTTACAACCTATGTATCTCCTTTTACACCCATTTTGCTTTATGCCCTTTTATAGTGTGTACGTTAAACCATGTATGAGGATCTGCTCGACTAAATTCTGTTTCGTGCTAGTTTGAAACTTTTTATGCTTTCCTTTCTTTTGAGAAACTTTTCATGCTTCATTTTTCTTCCGCATTGTTGCTCTTTTTGTTGTTGTCAAATGTACACCCTTTTGTAGTATCTAAGTTAAACCATGTATAAGGATCTTCTCGATTAGGTTCTATTTCGTGCTGGTTTGAATAACTTTCTAGATGTTGATTTCTTATTTTATGTTATTTGCAAATTCCAAATAACTGCATTTCTCTCCATCTAAGCACAACATAATGGTTTTTTCCATTCTCTTCCTTCTTTTGGTTAATGACATGTAATGCTTGTGAACTTGTTCCATGATGTAGATGATCCCATCACCACATTAGTGCTAAAAGTATTAAATCATTTATTACTCCATCTTATATAAAAGATGGATAATCCACGTGGCAATATGATGTGCCCTTATGGTGCTTCATGATTGACTGTTTCCTATAGATAAATGAAATTAATACTAGTCCATGTAAATTCTACCTACATATAGTACTAGTGGATGGGCTTGAACTAGACTGCTGGACTGGGAAGAGCAGAATTTGGCTTTTTATTGAAGGAATAGACTTTGGCTAAATATGGAAATTAACAATTTGACAGGATACTCTTATTGAAGTGATAAAGGGTAGTGAACAAATAATGCCTTCTGGCTATAAAAATTGGAAGTATACCTTTTTTTGATCTTTTATATGTTCTAAAATATGGAGGACTTAATTATACAGTAAAGAACCTTCTCATGATGTATTCTTTTATATTGCAGCAAGGGCTGGTGTTCCAGTTTGTTACAATAAAAATGCAAAGTGATTAGAATATTAGTAGCTTCTAAACATGTATATATCAATCAAGTTTTGGTAGTTTTTTGGAGTTGTAAACTGCTCTAAATTGTTGTATGTCATGAACTTGAACTAAATTACTGCCGGTCAATGTGCTCATGTTATTTTCATACCTTGAAGATGGCAAGGCCGGACCTATAAGTTCCAAATTGCTTTTAAGTCTATTCAAATAAGAGGTATAGAAAGAGACTACCATTCACACGGTGTTTGCATTATACCTCCATCTTTTATAAGAAATAGGTTGTCTTCTAATTTGGTTGTTCTTCCTTTTTCAGGTCGTTAGTAAAGAAAATCAATGGCATCAAAGGGTAATGTTAATGGATGACGTAAGAAAAGTAAGAAAGGACCTGATAATCTTCCGGCAGGTCAATATACACCACCACCACCTGTTACCACAACTCTTCAACCAGCTACTACAAATCTTCCTCCTCCTCCTAGATCAACTATTCCACTACCAAATGCATTTTTCATGCCCCCACTATCTGAATAGTTCTACACATCTTCTTCCTAAAATAGTCCGCATAGTAGCTCTTCATCTGTTCCTTTGACATCATCCATACCAAGCCTTTTTGGATTGAGAATTTGAGGTCCTAACACATCAACTTCTCCATCCATTGATAGTGCTACAACATCTAATGCTATAACAGCTGCTTCTCAGAATCTACAATTTAAAAGAGGTATTAGAATATGACAAGTATGAGAGGCTACGAATTGTTCCTGATGGTGATAGGTAAGTAACGCTTATGTTTTTCCTTAATTTTTAAAAGCTAAGATGATGATTTAATATAATTTTATCACAGGTTCATTCCAACATATGCCGGAGGGCATACGGTTATAGAAACAATTAAACTATTTTTCAAAAAGCCATGGAATTATTGGTTAGAGATTCCATATGAAATTAGAATTGACATGTGGAAACAATTTAAGGTATAAGCAGTTTTATAAGCTATGAATCTCATTTCCTAAATATAGTCTTTCCATTGTATCCATCAACTCATTTCGTGACTTTATATTAAACTATTTTGTAGACAGTGTACATGAAGTGATTGTTATGATAATGAAATAGATTGCATTTTTTGATTGAAAGAAGCTCTATGGATCAACGAATACTTGTATGAGGCCCGAATGGAATTGCAACAACCTAGTTGGGTGAATGATGAAGTGTGGGCTAAGTTCTTGGAATTATAGGACACTCCTGAATATAAGGTGAAGCGGGAACGGGGAAAGGCAAATTGAGTCTCTGAAACTGGTGGCTCATTGCACATCAGAGGTTAGATGAGTTTCGTTACCAACCGATGAAGACTGGTACTATTCTTTTCCAATCCCTTTATCTATTTGTACGCATAAAAATCCAAAATGTATGGTTTTTAGCTGTATCGGATTGATTTGGCTTATATGTGAATTCTAGGTATGTGGTTGTTGTTGTTATTGCTAGTTTGTTGTTGTTGTTGTTGTAGTTATAGCTAGTGTGTTATTGTTATTGTTGTTGTAGTTGTAACTAGTTTGTTGTTTTAATATTAGGGAGTGGTAGTGCTAGAACGGTCTATCTTAAAAGTTAAGGACTGGAGAAGAGAGATTGTCCATATGTAATAGTGTTTTGGTTCATGTTGTCTATTTTATTTATGTTTCGATGGGTTATGGGGTTGTCTATGTTTTCTTGGATTTTCTTTCTATGGATATTCTATCGGCAGGAATATCCAGTATCATTGGATTTCATGTAGATCAGCCATTCGAACAATGATTATGAGTTTTCTTAAATTTTTGTGCTACTGTAGTTGTTGACTTGCAATTATTATACTTAGTTTCTCTTAGAGATATGTTTCCTTGTTCTTTCTTCATTTGTTGTCCATCAGTATGCCTCTCTCCAATTCAAATGTTAGATACTATTAAGTGTTAGTTATCCCTTGAGATATCATTCTTCTTTGATTATTGCTTATCTAAGGCTAAGCTGAATGCCCCTGCTTGTGTCTTAAGATGTCCTAGTTCAGTTGTAGTCGTTTCCTTTTGCATTCGTAATCTATCAATGTATGCATTTTCATGTAAAGGATTACAACGAGAATGTTATAGTAATATCCATTTGATCAGGATAGAAGTTGATTCTTTGAATGTAAACTCTTTGGGATCTATATTCTAATATGTTCAGCATCTTTGCACAGTAGTTCTTCCATGGCCTTTTGCATTAGTTCCAGTCTTTGTTTTTCATTTGTGAATAATGTGACTGATATCACTGGTATATGCTCAAAGTAAATTACCTAGGCTCCCTAATAATATAACAATAAATTTCAGGATATATCCTTTTGAGGATATACCTAGTTCCTTGCTAAGGAGTTTGCTACGTTGATTTGCGATACTTTTTTTATGTGTCCCCTTGTTGTTTATAGTCCTTAGTTACTGCTTCAATAAGCTATTATGTTAGGTTACTTGTGTTGTTCTATAGAGTTGGTCAAAATTGTAATAACTTGTTGGGATTGTGGATGTGTGTTTTCTTGGGTTGCAAGATCCATTTTTGCTCCTTTGTTACATGGATTTTATTTATAGATGACTTACTATAGTGATAATGTGTAAGTATCTGATATGAGTACATTTAGCATTTCTCTTAATCTGAAGTTTATAATAGAAAATACGCTCGAAGTGCGCACATTCATGTAGTTCCTGCTGACACAGTTGTATAAAAGCAATTATAGTTGTGTAGGGTTATTTTCCACTGGCTTGTTTTTAGTTATACATCGGTTTACTGTTCTCAGACTGCAAGATTCATTTCCTCTCAGCTCCTGTATTTCAAGGTTTTTACCACTAATTATTTTAGGTAGTTACACAGAGATTGTTTTTGTATAGCATGCCCCTGTAGGAAATCTAAATTCCAGTACATAGATAAATACCCAAATTTGATGTGGACAGCCTTGGTATATGACCACCTATATCCTCGTATGATATCTCAAATGCTAGCATATTATTTGAAATCTTAGAAGGCTAAAGATTATTGGATTTCATGTAGTTCAGCAATCCAAATAATGACCATGAGTTTTCTTAAACTTTTGCGCTACTGTAGTTGTTGACTTGCAATTACACTTAGTTTCTCTTAGAGATATGTTTTCTTATTATTTCTTCATTTGGTGGCCATTAGTATGCCTGTCTCCAATTCAAATGTTAGATACTCTTAAGTGCTAGCTATCACTTCAGATATCATTCTTCTTTGATTATGACTTATCTAAGGCTAAGTTGAATGCCCTTGCTTGTGTTTTAATAGTTTAATAGCTGAACTTTTACAGTTGCATTGACATGTATATGGGTAAAATTTTGCCAAAATTCTTAAATGGGTGAGTAGATGTACCTCTTACTAAGGCCTTCGAAGAGACGTATAAAAAGAAAAAGTAGGATGGTACAAAAGAAAATTGGGTCAAACCACGTGCTAAGGATGCATATGTAAGATAATAAATTTTAAATATATTGTTTTCTTATTATTCAACTTAGTTTGATTACATAATGACAATTATTTTTCTTTTAGGAAGGATTTCAAAAAAGCATTGAAGATCACCATCAAACCCAACCTGCTTTAGAGGATGATACCATGGTCCAACCATCGCCTGTTGATATGAATAGAATATGGATAGCTGTGGTAGGTATTCAAAAGAAAGAAAAAACCCACGGGGTTGGAGTTAACCAATCCTCGAGTAGCTCTTCCCAATGTTGCCGAACTCCACTTCTATTTCACAAAATACGGATGAAATGGAAGTGATGAAAAAGCAAATTGAAGAATTGATGCAACAGTGTGCAGTTAATGATGCCAAATTTTCCAAGTTTGCTAAGTTTGAGTAGTTTGTCAAGAAGCATATGCCTCAAGTATTTGATGATGGGAAAGATAGTGAATCGGATGATTTGATTGTAATTGTTGGTTCTTATTTATGATTGTGACATTTAGACTTAAGCTATTAGAATTGGTGTTAATTTGGATTGTGATATTTAGACTTAAACTTGTCTTGAAATGTTTAAACTATTTGACTCGTTGAGTTTTTTGGATGTTTCAAAGTGGTTGAATTTTTAAGTTTTGGTTGTATTTGTAATTTTTAAATTCTATTGTGAGAAATACATTAGGTATGTTGTTACTGTTTGTAACATGAGAGGATATTCCGACAACAGTGGTCGAAGTAGTAAATACTTTTCTGAAAAAAAAAGTAAAACGATTTATTATTTTCCAACTACATCTGTGGGAAAAAATAATTATATTATCATTTTTTGACTATAGTAGTTGGAAATAATTTATTTATTAAATAATTGTTTATCAATCTTCCTACTACAACTGTCGGAAGAAATACTCATATTATCATTTTTCGATAATATTAGTCGAAAATAATTTATTTATAAAATTAAGTTTTATTAAACTTCCGACTAAAGTAGTTGGAAACTTTTTATTTATTAAATAATTATTAATTAATATTCTGACTACATTATTCGGAAAACTTATAATTATTAAGTAATTATTTAAACTTTCAACTACACTAGTTAGAATATTATTTTTTTTAATCATTCTACAATTTAATTTTTGCGACTGTCGTGGTGAAAAAATACAGACAACAGTAGTTGAAAATATTTTTCCGATAATCTCTTTTCCAACTACCATTAAAAAATCAAAATGTAGTCAAAAATGCCTTATTTTCTGACTACAAGAGCTGTCGAAAAATTGCATTTTTTTAGTAGTGCGAGATGTCTTGGAAGAGGGATTGTTTGGTTCATTTCTTAGACTTGTTGGGCTCGTCTCCTAGTGATGGTTTGGCCTTGTTATAAGTGTGGAGTTGGATGCTCTGTTTTTATCGTGATGTGATTCTAGTCTTTCGTGGAGTAAGGGAGATAGAGACAGGTTGCCTTTTTTGTGATCGCTTCTTGAGTTGGCAAATTTGAAATTCTTTATCTTTAGTTATTTGATTTTCTGGTGGCCTAGACTTTGACCTTGATTTTGAGATTGGTATATTTCTTCTTTGGTGATGTGATTCATGGATGGATTTAGTGATGATTGTTCGACTATGGTGGATTTAAAAAATCCCTATTTCAGAGTTTGTTCGACTTAATGAGGCTTGGTGAAGTATTTCCCTTTGATGATATGTGTCTATGGCTATTCTTTATCAAGATGGAGTGTTGGATAGGTTAGTTTCTGACTTGAGTTGCATTTCTCAAAGTTTCTGGAGTTATCACTAGGGTGGTTTAAAGTCGATGATTCATCCTCTATTCCAATTTTGTTCTTTAGCTATGTTTTAATTTTGGCTTGGCATAATTTGGTACAAATATGTCTGATTAAGACAGTATGGTTGATGTGAGTAATTTACCTTGGTTTGGATTTGTTGGCTCAATTTCAGATCTAACGCCTTAGGATGGAGATTTGGAAGTTATGATAGATTTGGAGTATTAATGTCTATCCATCTTCAGGTTTGATTTGGGTTGTTGAGATTGAGCGATTCAGCTTTGATCTTGAGGTTGCATTTATAGTCATGTTGATCCTACTTCGTGGTTACCTATCCGGTCTTCTCAATTTAGGATGGATTATAGTTGATAAGTGTTCAGATGGCAGCCCATGGACCCAGTATTAGTTCTTTCAGCTTTGACCTCAGGTCTTTAGTCTTCTTTGAGAATTTTTTGATGATATACTTAGTGGGAGTAATATACTCTAGTTGGATTTAGAATGGTTTCATTCTCGACTGATGGGAAATCATGGAGTGGATGTTTAGTGATTAGTAGTTATGACTTGATCTTTTGAATTTTAGTTTGATTACTATCCGGACTAGTTGTAGCAAGGGCATAGATTGTATTCCTTGATTATCCATTTGTATGACCAGATAGCACCTTATGAGCTTATTCTCATGGTTGTCGCATAGACTTGTAGTAGACCAACTTTAGTTCTTTGAGTTCTTTATGATGAAATTATGCGGACCTAGATCAGGTGATTTTCCACCTAGCTAGGAGTGGATAGCAAGTATGGATTGGTAAAAGAAGGTTACTTTTGGATTTGGAATCGGTTTCACGACTCATGCCTTAATTTTCTTTTGGCTTGGATAAATCTAGGATTGATTTGTGTGGGTATCAAGATGGTATCAGTATGTCTTGGTTCAGATTTGCGTTCATCAGCCTTTTTTGGTTCGCTGAGTTTTAACTGTTTGGAAGTGAAGTGAGAGAGCTGGTTAAAAAAGGGATACCTGTGGCAAAATTCCTTGAAAGTGTTCTCTCTTTGTGGTGGTTATCTGGGAAGTCATGCTCAGAGTATGTGGTCCCAATACCTCACCCTTTCAAGCTTTTAAGATTTTTCTATCCATTGATTTTCGAGGAGGAAAGTCCTTTTAGTAGGGGATATTGTAATGACCCTCCAAGTCATTTTTCATATTTCTTCTTATTTTTGTTGTTACAACTTTCCCATAGCTTACCCAAGTCATTTATGACTTTCTGGAACTGACAGTTTGATTAGTTGTTTAGAAGTCTTCGCTGGTTCCAAATAGCCACCGGGCAAAGACTTTGGTAAAATGATCTTATATGTAAATTCTGATTGTGCAAGCAGCTCCGAAATATTGATTTTAAGCTTGGTAGACCTATGGTTTGGGTATCAATGCACCCGAGCTTATTTGGACCTGTTGGTCGGAAAGTTGGAAAATTAGAAATATGGGTGTGGGACAAACATTTGATTGAAACATCTTTGGATGGAAAATCTGACTTTGCCATTACATCCAAAGCATCGAATTTAGTGTGCAAGGTAACGTTTCACAATTTAATGAATCTTCCACTTATTTGATGGGCTGGTTAAGGGATTATTTATGGTTAAACTCTTCACAACTTATTAATGGATATAACCCTTTTGGTATGAATAGTTTATTGGTTTGGGCATGGATGTTCTTATTTAGACATCTTGTTTGGGCTACTGGATTTATGTTCTTAATTTCTTGGCATGGATATTGGAAAGAATTGATTGAAACTTTTGCATGGGCTCATGAACGCACACCTTAGGCCAATTTGATTCGAATACTTAGTTCATTTGCATTTATCAGATTTCCAATTAATCTCGATACCTTAGCAGAAACTTGGAAAAATTCTAAGTTTCAGTTGTCTTCTAGTGTGCCTGCGATCGCACCTCATGTGTAGAGGGTAGTGCGATCACACTACTTCTTATTGCGATTGCATCATCTAGTTCTGGCATCATATAGTGCGATTGCAGTATCTGGGGACCTAGAAGGGGTATAAAAAGACCCTTTAAATCATAATTTAGCTTATTTTCCCACTTCCTCTTGAGAGCAAAAACCCTAAAGGGTGTGACAACTTTGAATGGACTCTTGGGGGTGACTTGGGAGCTTGATTAACATCTATTACTGCGAATATCTTTGGATTTAAGGCAAGATTTCATTCTTTTTGTTAATGAATTTCTTGGTTCTTGACCTAAAATTCCAAATTGCTTGAGGGCTTGATTTTAGCCACAAATTATCTAAGGTTTCACCCATTTTTTAGGGTTATGATTTCTTGATCATGTATAAACATTGGATTGACCTCAAAAATGTGATTTTCGTAAGTGGAATCCACTTGGGGTTTTTGGTGTCATATTTGGACATAAAGCACAATGGTACAATATGGATAATGTTATTCTCGCATTGAAGAGTAAATTACAATTTTTATAGCGTGATGGCATTTAGAGATTGTGTCTTTGAGGTAGGATTCTGTCTACTCTTCTTCGTAAGATGATGCGTGTTATATATTGCACATGAATGTAAATGTTAAGATTGATTATGGGTAAAATGACTTAGTCTTGGTTATTAAAGTTTGGGAATTAGATGAGTGTTTTGACCCGTAAGGTGAAGTGCTTATTACACTTTAAGATGCCTCATGAAGTTTGGCGATTAGATGCCTTATTGCTATTATACCTCCTAGATGAGAAGCACTTGTGATATATTATGCCTCCTAAATATGAGATGCCATATTAATGTTATACCTCCTAGATGTTAGACACTTGTTGATATATTATACCTCCTAGGTTTGAGGTGCCTTATTGATATTATGCCTCCTAGATGTGAGATGCCTCCTATATGTAAGATGATTATAGATATCATTTATGGCTTATAAAGATGTTATGCCTCGTGAATACGCTATGGCTTATAGATATGAGATTATTTATAAACATTATTATTGATATGGGTTTTGGATATGTATGTGGTCTGAAGGCTGTGATTATGATGTTGTAACTATTTCGGACACATTATTGGGCCCAAGGCTGAGTTATGATATGAGTTGACATCCGGGAAGTGTTTATCCTTGTAAAGGATGTGACTATAGTTTAATGATATGTTAATTCGTATGGTTCTATTATTTGAATACTGCTGATGGCATGCATATATTCGGTACATTCATGATCATTTCATCGAAGATTGATTCGATTTCGACTAGATTATAATCTTATTACTATTGTTACTAAATAATGGTTAAAACCCACTTTGTACATTAGAAACTGATTTCTTCATAATAATAAATATTTGTCTTAATGATTAACCTATATCTGAAAGTGATTAATAATGATGTTTTAAAAGATTTAGCTAAGACAGATTTCGGTCTATGATTTGACACTACTAATTACTCTAGTCGTGAGAGATTTTGATTCTTTCTACACTTTATAATGATTTAGTCCCAAATTTTACTCTAGGCAATGGACATACAAATTACACTCTTTTTAGCCATGGCTTGGGTCCATGCACCTATTATATCTAAATACACATCTCTCCGGTATGAGACGGAGGAAGAAGCTATATTGATGAAATAACTTTTGGGCAAAACCTGATAACAAAATTTAGTAGTAATGTTATATATATGTATGTTGATAATTATGAAGATACTGCATATATACTCAGCAAGGCTGGAGGACGTCGTGATGATAAATTTATACCCGACAAGGTCTAAGGATAGTGTGATGATGATATTGATACCAGACAAGGTCAGAGAATGATTATGATGATATACCCGATAAGGTCAGAAGATGATTACATTGATGTGCCTATGTGTAAATCTATTGGTTTGACTTGGATAGCCTTATTTATGGAGATTTATATATATATATATATATATATATATATATATATGTATGTATGTATATATATATATGTACATACACACACACATACCTAGCTAAGCCAGAGGATGATTATGATGGTGATAGATGATGAGAATGATTATGATGATGATGGTTATGATGATGATGATTATGGTATTATGGATTATGTTGCATTCATCCTTGCATGTGGATCGCCTATCACCAGTTTGTGCCTATATCTATCAGCCAACATAGAGGGTTGCTTAGATATGGATGATGACTAGAAGTGTGGTGTGTTGTATGATGATTGAACCTTTTGACCTTAGGGCGGTGGGGGTATGTGATAGGATCGGCTAGGTATTTGGTTTCCGGACTAGCTGGTTACTCGCGTTGTTATCAATATTGTTATTATCATTTTTATGGCTAGTTATGACAGATTGGTCATTGATTCGGTATCAAGATTTGAGGTATGATTCTAGCCTCTTATATCTTATGATTATATTCTTATGTATGATCATCTAATGATTTGATATATAAACTAGAACCCTGAGTATTCTAGCACTGGCTTCTACTATAATTAAGAGGTCCTAAATAGCTAGTCTGATGATTTAGGTTGTACTTCGAGTAGACTTTGTATATATATATATATATATATATATATCAACCTTCCGTTTTTACTTTGTATATTGGCAGTGACATATGGTATCGTATTAAGATCCCTAAGTAAGGCTGGAATAGGATAGTGCATTCTTATTGCTTCCTTAGCCTTTCTATGTTAATCTCTTGGACATGATTAGTATAGTGTATCCTGATTATCTCATTGGTTGTCTTATGTTGTTGCTGGATATTTGAGTGTAGTTTTCCATTCTGTTTATATGTTATGTATATCTGCATTATCTTTGGAGCTCAGTTAGAAGTTGTCTACTAAGTACCCTGTGTTTAGTACTCACACCATACTTCTGCAGCCTGTATATCATAGTAAGGGTTATCTCCGTTGATGCATGCATCGTGTGGAGAAGCCATGGTTCAAAGACTTAGAGTGAGCTCCTGACATTTAAAGTATAACTTACCTCCCTCTTATGTACAAGCCTAGTCTAAATGTTGTATTCGAAGATAAGTTATATCAATATATTCATTTGTACTTCACTTTGGATTCTACTTATGTATAAGATCTTGTACTAAATACCACCAGGTTTTGAGACTATATTATGTATTTTATCTCTTATTTCATCTTTTTCGTATTCTTGTCTTTATCTAGTAGGGTAGTCCGTTACAAGCCATTCTAGACTACTAATGTGGCTTTCCACTGGCGGGTTATAGTAGGCGCCATCATAATCTAAGAAATTAGGTCATGATACCCGATATCCTATATACGTATATATACAAATATTGGGCATTTGGTTTTTGACTGGTTCTTGGCAATGGCATTATTTTATTCCTTTTTCCCAAGTTACATATCAGTGCTCGCCCCACTGACAGTCCCTAGACGCTACATTATTTCATGATGTAGGGTCTGAGGGTTTTTCTACTACCCATGTGCAATGTTAGGTGGTGTGGTATGTCTCTTGATTTGCTGTGAAGTGTTGAGCCTCCATCTTTCAAAAGGCCTAATTATTTCATTAATTTTCCTTATTTCTTAGTACTTTTGGATTTTCCCTATTTATTAGTTGGGGGCATGTTCCGACTTAGTTGATATTTCTAGTTTAGAGGCTTTGTGGAAAGTTTTGGGATATTTTGCATTGTTTAATTGACTCTAGATTTTCTTTTGTTTCATCTATCTTTATTAATATTGTGGATGGCTTTTGTTGTTTCCATTTGTGGTGCTCTTGAGGTAAGGATAAGGGGGTG
The DNA here is from genome assembly GCF_002878395.1 of Capsicum annuum. Classification (NCBI taxonomy): domain Eukaryota; kingdom Viridiplantae; phylum Streptophyta; class Magnoliopsida; order Solanales; family Solanaceae; genus Capsicum; species Capsicum annuum. The sequence goes on along the minus strand of NC_061113.1, from coordinate 55,892,786 downwards.
GTCTCTGACCCTCAGTGGGCTTGAGATATATATCATGACTAGGCCCTTGTTTGGGTCGTGACAAGCTTGGTATCCAAGCATGGTTTAGGGTCATTTGTTGTTCACAAAGCCGTGTAGAGTAGAGTCCCTTTTATGGGTGTGTAGCATGGCACACTTATAAAAGGGAGGATACAAGGTATTTAGGAATGTTTCCTTTTCTTGTGTTCTATTTTGGGCAATAGATTCTAGTTGTCTTGAAATTTGTCTAACCTCTGGATTACTCGTGTTTCAGATCATGTCTCCCCAAAGATCTAATGGTCGTAGAAACCCTTCTGGAACCTCTGTCCTACCGGAGGAAAGGATTTAGGGAACTCACCTATTTATGGAGTGAAGACCTGGTCTAGGGTCTCTGCTCCTGACTGTACTGCTCCATGTAGGGTTCCACCAGTCCCTACTGGTCCTCCTTGAGCTTCCCAGGCTGGTGATACTTATACCCAGTCACCTCAGCGAGATATCTCTAATATGGGGTTCCATCAGTCTATTAATATTCTTGCCCAATTGGTGGCCTCCCAATCTCGTTGTTCTAAACGTGTTGGTCCTACTGTTAGTTCATCTGAGGTCACTTGGGTTATCCAATTTGTGAGATTGAATCCCCCAATCTTTAGGGGCTTTAAGGCTGAGGAGGATTCTCAATGGTATATCGATGAGATGGAGAAGATCTTTAGGGTGATGCACCGATTCAAAGGGTGTAGAGTTTGCTACTTATCAGTTGAAGGATGTGGCTTATCAGTAGTGTGGGGAGTTGGAAGCGATGAAGGGTAATGATGATGAGTCGGTAGTGTAGGATGAGTTTTCAGGTTCTTTTCATGATCACTTCTTTCCTCAAGAGTTAAGGAAGGAAAAAACCAAAGAGGTTGTGAACTTAAAGCAGGGTAAGATAAGTATTAAAGAGTATGCTCTGAAGTTCCAGCAGTTGTCCCGTTATGCTCCAGAGTTGGTGTCTAATATGAGGTCCTAGATGAGTAATTTTGCTTCTGGTTGTCCCGTGATTTGGTGTTGGAGTGTAAGGTTTCTATGTTGAATAATGATAGGGACAACTCCAGGCTGGTAGTCTATATGTAGCAGGTGGAGGATGAGAAAAAAAGTAGGTAGAGATGGGAGAGAGGCAGAGTAAAAAGTTTGAGCAAGGTACAAGTCAGAAAAACAGTGGTAGGAAGGGTATATAGTGGACCAGGAAAAATAATTTGGGAAATTCTTACTCGACAGCTAGTGCTCCTTGTATTAAGCCTTCAGGTGATTATCGTTTTCAAGATAGTAGTAATCTTAAGGCACAGGGTCCCCAGTCTGAGGTTAGTGGATCTTAGTCAATCCCCACCTTACCCTCCTTATTAATTCTGGAGGCATCATCATAGATATTGTGAGGAGGGTAGGAATTTGTGTTTTAATTGCGGTTAGCCTGGTCATCTATATAAAAATTATTTGATACTAAAGTTGCCAGAGGAGCTAATAAGGTCCCGATTGCCATTTTCTCAGCTCCTGCACCTAAGGGCACCAGTTTAGGTACTGGCACTAGCCTGAATCATCTCAGTACACTCGAAACTCATCAGGAATCAAAGGCATCACCA
>NC_061113.1:55859542-55888182 GCF_002878395.1 Capsicum annuum | reverse complement strand
AGGGGTTGTGTAATGTCAATACATTTTAGGGAGACATTGGTGATTTTTATAGAACTTGATATGGTGTATTTTGATGTAATGTTGGGGATAGATTGGATCCATTTGCGTTATCCTTCTTTGGATTGTAAGACCCAAAAGGTCATTTTCCATTTTCCTAATAAATTGGTAATTGAATGGGAGGGGAGTTTCTTAGTACCTAAGGGAAAGTTTATTTTCTATCTTGGATCTGAGAAAATGATATCTAAAGGGTGTTTGGATTATCTAGTTTGGGTTAAGGATTCCAATTTTGAGATTCCCTCTGTGGAATTTGTCCCTGTAGTTCATGGGTTTTTTGATTTTTTTCAATGATCTTCATAGAGTTTCTCTCGTTAGGAAAATAGGTTTTAGGATTGATCTTATACCGGATACACATCGCATTTTCATTCCTCCTTCTAGGATGGCTCTGGATGAACTGAAGAAGCTGAAGGAGCAATTAAAGGATCTTCTTGATAAGGGTTTCATCCGTCCTAGTGTCTCTCCGTAGGGTGCTCCTGTGCTTTTCATGAAAAAGAAGGATGGGTCTCTTCGGATGTGTATAGATTATCGGTAGCTCAATGAGGTTATAGTGAAAAATAAGTATCCTCTTCATAGGATTGACGACCTATTCGATCATCTTCAGGGTGATAGGTGTTTCTCTAAGATTAATCTCTATTCGGCCTACCACCAACTGAAAATTAGGGAGGTTGATATTCCCAAGACTGCTTTCCAAACCTAGTATGGATATTATAAGTTCTTGGTTATGTCATTAGGGTTGACTAATGCTCCTGCTGCTTTCATATATCTTATGAATCGGGTGTTTAGGCAGTTTCTGGATTTGTTTGTTATATTCTTCATTGATGACATGTCCAAGAATCACCTCCAAATTGTGCTACAGGATCTTAAGGACTAGAAATTGTATGAAAATTTTTCTAAGTGTGAATTTTGGCCAAGTGTTGTGACCTTTCTGGGCCATGTTTTTTTTAGCGACGAGATCAAGGTGGATCCACAGAAAGTTCAGGTAAAAAGTGGTCTAGACCCACGACTCCAACCAACATTTGGAGCTTCTTTAGCTTTCTTGGGTATTATAAATGGTTTGTGGAGAGTTTCTCATCCATTGCTGCTCCACTGATAAGGTTGACTCAGAAAAAAAGTTTTTGAGGTAAGATATGTATGAGGGTAATTTTGAGAAGTTGAAGGATAAGTTGACTTCTGCACCAGTTTTTACCTTGCCCGAGGGAACTGATGGGTTTGTTGTTTATTCTAATGTATCTCGTGTGGGAATGGGTTGTATTTTGAGGAAGCATGGCACGGTTGTAGCTTATGCTTCTAGGCAGCTTAAGGTTAATAAAAGGAATTACCTGACTCATGATCCGGAGTTGGCGACTGTGGTCTTTACTTTGAAAATCTGTCTTTATTATTTGTATAGTGTGCAGGATATTTATTTAGATCATAAGATCTAGCAGTATGTGTTTACGCAAAAGGAATTGAATCTTAGGCAAAAGCGGTGGCTTGAATTGCTTAAGGATTAAGATATGAACTTGCACTACCATCCACGTAAAGTTAATGTTTTTGTTGATACTCTTAGTAGGTTATCTATGGGGAGCTTATCTCATGTTGATGAGGAGAAAATTGGGTTGGTGAAGGATATTCACAGGCTGGCTAACTTGGGAGTTTGTCTCTTGAACTCTAAGGATGGATGAGTGATTGTTCAGGAAGTGGTTAAATCATCTCTTATTGCTAAGATGGAGGAGAAACAGGCTTTGGATCCCATACTTATGCATATTAGGAATGATGTGGGTTAGTAAAAGTTTATGGAATTCTATATTGGGGGAGTTGGCATTCTAAGGTATCAAGGATGGTTGTGTGTTCCTGGTGTTGATGGGCTATGGGAAAGGATCTTGGTTGAGGCTCATGGGTCTAGATATAAGTTCATCTGGGTTCAACTAAAATGTACCATGACTTGAAGAAAATCTATTGGTGTAATAATATGAAGAGAGACATGGCATACTTTGTGGCTAAGTGTATGGTTTGTCAGGAAGTTCAGGTTGAGCATTTTAGGCCTGGTGGCATGTCTCAAGAGATTGTCTATTTGGAAGTGGGAGATGATCAATACAAATTTCATTATGGGTCTTCCGCGGTCTCGCAATCAGTATGATTCTATTTGGGTCATTGTGGATAGAAAGACTAATTCTGCACACTCTTGTCTATGAGGACTAACTACTCAGGAGAGAATTATGCTAATTTGTTCATTTAAGAGATAGTTAAGTTGAATGGAGCATCAGTTTCCATCATTTCAGATAGAGGTATGTTGTATTCTTCTCACTTTTGGCGTTCATTTTAGAAAGGTTTGGGTACTAAGGTGAACCTTAGCACCACTTTCCACCCTCAAATGTATGGACAAGTGGAACAGACTATACGGACTTTGGAGGATATGCTAAGGGCTTGAGTGATTTATTTTAAAGGTAGTTGGGTTGACAATTTGCCTCTCATTGAGTTTTTTTTATAAAAATAATTATCATTCTAGCATTCAAACAACTCCTTTCGAGGCTTTCTGTAGTAGAAGGTGTAGGTCTCCTATTGGGTGGTTTGAGGTGGGTGAGACTAAGTTGTTTTGTCCTGACTTGGTTCACTAATCCATGGAGAAGGTGAAAGTGATTAGAGAGAGACTTAAGACATCTCAAAGCTGCCAAAAGTCTTATGCGTATGTGAGGTAAAGGGAGTTGAAGTTTGACGTGAGCGATTGGGTGTTCTTGAAGGTTTCTTCTATGAAAGGAGTCATGAGGTTTTTGAAGAAATGAAAGCTCAATCCCTGTTACATTGGTCCATATCAGATTATGAGGAGAATTGGGAATGTCAAGTATGAGTTAGATTTACCAATGAGTTTGGCTTCGATTCATCCTGTTTTCAATATGTCTATGCTAAAAAGTGTGTGTCTGACGCTTCTTTGATAGTGCCTATTGAGGAAGTTGGTGTTACGGATTCGTTGTCTTATGAGAAATTCCTAGTTGAGATATTGGATAGTCAAGTTCATAGATTAAGAACTAAGGATGTATCCTTGTTGTAGGTCCTTTGAAGAAATCAAAAAGGTGGAAGAAGCTACATGGGAATCCGAGGAAGATATGAGAGTCAAGTACCCGTTCTTATTCCCCCCATTAGATGAAAATGCTTAAGGTAAGATTTTCATTTTCCCTCTTATTGCCTTCTAAATTTATCCTTGGATTTGACACGACCCTAATTAGGGCTTTGTCGTAATGGGCATCCCAAGTCTAACAAGGACCGGACACCATCCCCGATACCCAATCCAACCTCCAATCATATACCCTGAGTCGGATGAATTCCAAACATGTAACAAGATAGAGTAATTATCAACTCAAATACTTTGGGATAGGTCCATGACCATGGCCAACCCAAACAAGTCTAACCATTCAATGCCAACCAACAACCATAGCAAAACCGAAATAATAGCCAAGTCCATATCTATACCATAATAAAATGATTCAATCACAAATCAAATAAAGTCATACATTATCAAAACCAATGCCAATTCCAAGGCAGACACCACTACCGAAACCGCCCATACCAACCCATAGTAGTCTTACAAAGCCTCAATCTGAAATTAAAACAACATCCGGTCAGGACATGCCCCCGATCATAGCCAAAATCAATGTCCAATACTAACCAATGAAAACATAAGAAACTAAAATTAGAAATGGAGCCTTCTGGACTATGGAAGCTCACTATTTCATACGATAGGAGGGACCTAAACTGTATCTTAGCATACGAAAAGTATGCTCAAATCGTATGTTGTCCAGAAAACAAAAAATCAAGAATTTTTTTAAGGTTCAAAAGCCAACGTGTTTCAATTCTCCCCCACTTGGATTATTCTTCCTCGAATGATGGGTAAGGAAAGCACAATCATAAGTTCACGCACCACTACACATCAAACTAATCCTTAACTACGTTAGAAAACAAAGATGCAAGGAAATCAACCTTTCCTTTAACTAATTTAGAAAACAAAGAAGTGATGAAGAACATATACATTCCGCACGAATATCTGGAGCAAGGAAAAAATGCGGATACTTGGACTTCGTTTCCTCTTTCGCCTCCTAAGTAGCTTCTTCAACCTTATGGTTCCTCCAAAGAACCTTTACCGAAGACACATACTTTTTGTGCAACCGACGAACTTGATGATCTATGATCTCAACTAGGACCACCTCATAAGATAAGAAATTTGAAATCCCCAACCCCTCCAAAGTAACAACCGATGAATGATCACCCATACACTTTCTCAAAATAGAGACATGGAAAACCAGATGAATGGAGCTTAAACTAGAAGGCAACTCTAATTCATAAGCAACATTGCTAACCTTCTTCAAAATCAAGTAGGGACCAACATACCAAGGACTTAACTTTCCCTTCTTATAGAACCACACCACTCTCTTCATGGGAGATACCTTTACGAATACCCAATTGCCACCATTCAACTCCAAATCCCTAGACCTCACGTCCGCATAGAACTTTTGGTGACTTTGAGCGGCTTTCAATCTATCACGAATTACCTTCACCTTTTTCAAGGCTTGGTGAACCAAATTAGGGCCAATTAACTTACCCTTACCAACTTCATACTATCTAATTAGAGAACGATATCTCCTACCATACAATGCCTTAAAAGGAGCTATACCAATGCTAGAGTGATAACTATTATTATAAGCATATTCAATTAAAGTAAAATAGTCAAACCAACTACCACCATAGTTAATTATACAAGCACGATACATATCTTCCAATGTCTAAATGGTTCTCTCTGCTTGTCATCCGACTACGAGTGGAAAGTCGTACTAAGGCACACCTTAGTTCCCAAACCTTTCTAAAACGACTTCCAAAAATAAGATGAGAACAGAGTACCACGATTCTAAATGATAGAAATCAGAGCACTATGTAACTTCACAATCTCTGCAAGATACAACTTAGCATAATCCTCCGCCAAATAACTAGTCCTTACCGGTAAGAAGTGAGCAGACTTAGTCATCCTATCAATAATAAGTCAAATTGAATCACATTGATTTCAAGACTGAGGAAGACCGATAATGAAATCCATTTAGTCACTTCCCACTTCCATTGGGGAAACTCAATCTCTTGGTACAAACCACCGGGTCTTATGTGCTCAACTTTCACTTGTTGACACACCATACACTTAGAGACATAGTTATCCATATCTCGCTTCATATTATTACACCAATAGAACTCCTTAAGATCATGATACATCTTTACAAAACCAGGATGAATAGCATAACAATATCTATGAGATTTGGCCAAAATCCTTCCCCTCAATCCATCGACGTTAGGAACACATAATTTTCCTTGGTACCCACAAATTCAAAAACCTTCTTCTAACCTACATTTTCTCTAATATTCATCAAGTCATAGCCCAATATTTGCTTTTTCTTTATCTCAACAACAAGAGACGACTGTGATACCTGATGCACATACACACCACCATTCTCAAAGTCTGTGAGACGAACTCCAAGGCTAGACAATAGGTGAATTTCCTTCACCAAATTATGCTTATCCTCATCTATATGAGATAGAATCCCCATGGATAAGCTACTAAGAGCATCAAAAGTAATATTAGCCTTACATGGATGGTAGTAAAGACTCATATCATAGTTCTTCAGTAACTCAAGCCACCATTTTTGCCTGAGAGTTAGCTCTTTCTGAGTAAACACATACTGTAGGATCTTTGTAACACCTCGATTTTTTGAACCAAAATGCTACACGGTGCTTATAACCCCGAAGGACCACAAGCTAACCCATGACTGATATCTGTACCTGTAAACTGCATAATATCTTATGAAATATATGGAAACTTGAACTGTAAGGCCATAAGGTTCAATACTGATACATATCTGAAAGATATAGTATAACAATACCAAAAAGAAACATAAATACTGAAGTCTAAACATCTAATCTGGCATGTAGTCCGAAAGCCTCTAACTAAACTGAATAAGGAGTTGATGGGACATGTCCCCAACTAACTCCAACTACTGAAATAAAGTAAAAACTAAAATAGAAATGAAATCATCATATCCTCAAAGGATGAGGACTCACGTCTAACTCTGACTGTTGATTCTGGAATCTACTGCTAATTTGGAGCTCATGCCTCTGAACCTATGGTGTAACATAAGAGAAAGCACCATTGCGCAAATGCGTTAGTACGTCTGAATGTACTAAGTATACGAGTGAGGTAGGCTAAATGCAAAGGGTTATATGCATGGACAATACTGGCTGATATAAACTTGACAGTACATACATGCATACGTAACTATAATTGAACTCGTGGAGATACGGACTACTGAGTCTGAATACTGACAACATGAGTGTACTGATAATGAGATTCTAAAAGACTGAGTTTACTGATATTGATATGTAAATCACTAATAGGTGATGGATTTGATACTGTATTACTAATATACTAAGAGACTGATATTGTATTACAGATAAATAAATGATTGTTTTTGACAGTTTGAATTATGAAGAACTGGTCTAATTGACTGTATCTGACAGTCCTGAAGCTGGGTACTAATAGCATGATTTCTGATAATTTTTGTGATTGATAGCATAAGTGACTATAACTGACAGTTCATAAATCTGAAGAAAACTATCTGAGTTCAATTTTATTTCTGAGTTGACTGTATCTGACAGTCCTGATATATTGAAATCTAAAGAACTATCTGAGTTCTTTACTAAGACTGGGTAGCTATAGCTGACAGTCCTGAAATCTGTAACTGAAACTGTGGGAAGTATTTATCTAACCGACATGCCCCAAATACGCTATAATAGCTAAGCTGGGGTCTAATCTCTGCCCCGACTGGAGGGGTGTCAATACCGCGCCACTGGTAAGGACAGCTGTGAGAACCCTATACTGGCAGGTACTCAATGAGAACGGAAGGGAACCCTAAACTGATGGGTTAAGCCACCTCATCAACCCTAATCTAACGGGTTAAGATGTCTTAACCTATGCTGGCTACGTAGTTTTGGAGCATAAGAATGACTACTAAGAATCACTCCCTGAACTGGCGGGTGAGTTCCCATTCTTGGGTTCACTCGGTGCTAACTTCTACTCTCATCTGAAGGACACTGAACTGAATAACTAAGTTGAACTGAATAATTGAACTAAACTGATTAGCTAAACTGATACTGATTAATTGGACTGATACTCGTGGTATTATTTAGCAGAGCTAAACTAAGTTTACTAGATTTCAATGACTGATGGAATATACTGAGTTCTAAGGACTGGTTGAGAGTAATAAAGTTACTAAGATTGACTGTGAATACTGAGGTTGCTGAGGTTACTGAGCACTGAGATTACTGAGATTACTGGACTACTGAGATTACTGAGATTTTTGAGTTTTCCTGAGTCACATGACTGACTGAATTCTATAGATCATGGCTTGACTGAGAGTATCGTGAAAACATGACATGGCTCTAGGCACACAACTATATTTTTTGGGTATAAGTACCCCTAGGACTCGATGGAAGGAAATTGACACAACTTAAATTTCTTGAGTACACGACCATCAAAAAAATCCATAATACATGAGTGGGGGATTTCATGAAGTACATGGTCATCATAATATCTATCATGAATAGGAATGCTTATCATCAAGTCATAAATCTCGTATGCTAATATCATGAGCATTCCGACAACATAGACTATTCATAGCAATCGCATGGAAACCATTCAAGCGTAAGGGAATGGCAACATATAACGTTTAGTTCATATTATAATGATTTGGGGATATTATACTTCCAACATCTCAAACATGGTAGGGAAAGCATGAATATATTTTGTGTACATAATTTATATCTCCATTATCATACATACTTTATACCACAACAATAACAACACATAATTTGCATGGAAATTCATATTGGAGTGTCTGACTAACATGAACTTGTTATTTAGATATCATGAAATCATATAAATATGAAGTTCTAACATACTAGTCATTTTATCGAACACCTTGTATGCATTCTTTAAGGCATAGGTGGATTTCATACTTGCATTCTATCAATCCATCTAAAGATCATGTTTTTCAACTAACAACATAACTTTCATAAGATATACAGTCACGATACTATTATATAGCAAAACAAACAAGCATCAGCATGGGTATGATCATATCACCACAATCAACCAACCTTTTGTATTTTAAAGATTGATTCTTAAACTCCATGGACGAAGGAAATCCGTGGATGAACACTACGCATACCTTGGAAGAGAGGTTCTTGATGATTGACGGAGGAATTTCCTTGAAATTTGATCTTCAAGCTTGATTGTGCAACCCTAGTTGTTTTTCTCCTATGGTGCTCTTGGATGATGAGCTTTGAGATGTTAATAGGGTTGTAATGTGTTTAGAAGCTATATATTTCGTAGGGTTAAGTTTAGGGACGTGTTAAAAGACTTAATTACCCTCAAAATAACTCAAAACGGAGTGTTTTTGGCATTGGAACTGACTTAGGCGGTGCCTAACCAATCGCCTAAGTTTGGTTGGGCGGCGCTTAACCAAGCGCCTATCCTTACTATTTCTCACAAAAATAGGCATAACTTTTCGCTCGGGTATTGGATTAAGGCAAAATTGGTATCGTTGGAAAGCTAATTCAATTATATACAATTTGGTGTGTAGAAAGATGCAGAAATACCAAATTAACATCGAGTTATACTCATTCAAAGATGACCCTTGCAAAATCAAACACTAAAACTTGATGGATTCAAAAACTCTTAGCTTGTATTACCTTAAGTGACTCATATGAACATGCTTAATGTATCATAAGCTATATTATCGCTAGGATACTCATTGTAAGTCATGCACTAAAATGCTACTCATAGGATAGGAGGTTTCATACGTAGGAAAAATGGTTCGTCTCCTAACTTAGAAACATACGGGGTATTACAATCTTATGATAAAAAAAGATGTCAACTTAAACCCCATAGAGACAGTGATGCCAAATCTTTATCGGAAATACCACTGCTAACAACTCAAAGTCATGAGTAGGGTAGTTCTTTTTATAATCCTTTAATTTCCCAAAAGTATTGGCCACCACCCTACCATATTGCATCAACACACAACCCATCACAACATGAGAAGCATCATAATATACTATGAAACAATCATTACCCTTAGGCAGGGTCAAAACTGGAGATGAAGTTAATTTACCCTTTAAATTCTCAAAAATACCCTCACACACATCCGACCACAAGAACTTGACCTTTTTTTGGGTCAACTTAGTCAATAGGGCAGCTGTAGTCAAAAAAATTTCCACAAATCTCCTATAGTACCTGACCAAACCCAAGAAGCTCTGAATATCAGTTGGAGTCGCAGGTTTTGGCCACTTCTTAACCACTACAACCTTTTGTGGATCCACCATGATCCCTTCACTAGAGATAACATGACCAAGAAAAGTCACAGCCTTCAACAACAACTCACACTTAGAGAACTTGGCATACAAACGATGTTCCTTTAAGGTCTGCAACATTGCACGAAGGTGATCTGGATGATCCACATCACTCTTATAGTAGACGAAGATTTCGTCAATGAAGACAATGACAAACAAATCCAAAAACTAATAGAAAACCCTATTTATCAAATCCATAAATACTGCTGGAACATTGGTCAACCCAAAAGACATGACTAGGAACTCATATTGACCATACCGAGTCCTAAAGACAGTCATAGGGATATCCACTTCCCTAATCTTAAGCTGATGATTACCCAACCTAAGATTGATCTTAGAAAAACTCTTCTCACCTTGAAGTTTATCAAATAAGTTGTCGATCTTAAAAAGAGCATACTTATTCTTTATGATCATCTTATTCAACAGACAATGGTCAATGCACATCTAAAAGGAACCATCCTTCTTACGCACAAATAACACAAGAGCACCCCAAGGAGACACACTAGGATAGATAAATCCTTTACATTAGAGATCTTTCAATTGCTCATTAAGCTCTTTCAACTCAGCCTGAGCCATTCTATAAGGAGGGATTGAAATTGGACGAGTGTCCGAAACTAGATCAATCTAAAAATCTATTTTCCTAGCGGGAGGTACACCAGGAAGATCATCAGGGAAAACCTCGGGAAATATATTAACCAAAGGAACTGATTCTAGAGAAGGACCTTCTGAGTCAGAATCTTTAATCCAAACCAAATGATACGAACACCCTTTGAAAATCAACTTTTGGGCTCTAAGATATGAGATGAATGCCCTCTTAGGTACTAAGGAACCCCCTTCCTATACAATGCCTGGATCATTAGGAAATTTAAACATAACCTTATAGGTCCAACAATCTAAGAAGGTATAACATGATTGCAATTAATCCATCCCTAATATGACATCATAGTCAACCATATCTAACTCTATCAAATCCATAAGATTTTCTCTACCACCAACAGATACAACATACACCCTATAAATTCTTTTACAAATCACAGAGTCACTAACCAGGGTAGATATAGAAAAAGGATGAGAAATAAACTCAGGGATAAAACCAAAATACAGAACTACAAACAGGGTCACATTAGAAAGATTAGACCCTGGTTCAAGTCAATAATACACATCACAGGAGAAAGGCTTAAGCATAACCATAACAATATAAGGAGATGCCTTAAAATCCTGACGAGATGCCAGAGCATATAACCAATTTTGGCCAGTACCGGTGCCAGAAGAAGAAATAGGTATAGAAATAGTACCCTTTAGTGCATGAGTAGATGAAGAGGTAATCAGAGCTTTGTTATCCCCAGAAGTTATTCTAACACAATATTCATGCTTTATATGACCATTCTAACCACAATAAAAACATATATTCTTTTCTTTCTCATAGAACCCACGGTGCGACGGCCCATAAAATCTACAAAGATGGTGGGATGGAGCCGACTGAGCCCAACTAACCTAAGATTGGGCACCCAGTGCTCGAAACCTACCATCAACCTGAGATCGACGATCCCTCAATAGCTTTGGGTAAGGAGCACTAGTCATTGAGAAAGAACCAGAACTTCACCAGTTCTTCCTTGGCCACTTACAACTATCTTACCACCTTTCTTAGAAGGCCTAAATTTCTTTCCTTGCCTCGCACTAAACTTAATGTGTTTCTTCTTATCCTTCTCCACTTGTTGCACGTACACAACCAATCTAGAGATGTCTATGTATTTGATCAACACAGCCGCCTTACTATCAAGAACCAACTCATGAGACAACCCCAAAGCAGACTTATACATTCAGGCCCTTATATCAGACACCATCTCTGGATCATACTGAGACAATTGGTAAAACTTCAAGGCATACTCTTTGATTGACATCTTTCCTTGTTTTAGATTAACAAACTCCTCTGCTTTTTCTTCTCTTAACTCCTAAGGAAAAAAGCGTTCCATAAATGCATTAGAGAAATTCTCTGTAACACCCCAAAATCTGATTCCTAGGATGCCACACGGTGCTCCAAACTACAAGTAGTTCTGAGCAAACCCTGGCTGCCTTTTCTAAATCTACATCTTAAATTTGGAAAGGTATGAATGAAAAATCATAATAAATATGGAAACTATCTAAATTATTTGGTATATCTGAATCATACAAATCTCAAAAGTCTGATGAAGAAAATACTGAAAATTTAAATACTGTAACTGAGATCTAAAACTAAATCTAGTAGTCCGACAAACCTCTACTGACAAAATATAGAGAGTCACTGGGACAGGCCCTAGCTGACTCAAACTGTCTGAAATGAATACGAAAATATCTTTAATAAACTGGAAACATAAATAGCTAAGTACCCAAACTATGAGGACTCACCAACTTTAGAGATGTAGATGAGTTGCTCAAAAATCAGTCGCGCTGTTGCGGCTAAGCACCTGAACCTACATTATGAGATAATGTAGCACATAGACATATATATGGATCAGTACTTTGAGGATGTACTGAGTATATGGGGGTAAATGCAATAAGTAAACAATGTCATCATAGTTTATAAAATCATGCATGCTAAATATAAATGACTCACAAAGGCTTGAGTAAATATGAAACTTGAAGATCATAAATCATGAATAGTAAAACATTCGATAAGATTCTTGTGAGTCACAACACTTAGTTCTGAAATCAGTATTCTGTTCTTATTCTCAAATCATATAGGCTAAGTGAAATCTGAAAACGTATTCTGAAAATCTTTATTGTTAGAGAGGTTTTCTTAACCGACATAATCCATGTGAGCTACATGGAATCCAATGTCTTGACCTCCTAATGAAGAAACCTCACGTTGGGGAGAGGTATCATACTCTTGCCAGGGAGTAGAACCTAATACAGGTGATCGATCACAAGCTAAAACTGTCATCCATATAGAAATGGAAAAATCTAATAATCTGTACCTATGTTGTCTACGTAGTTCTAAGAAAGATAGGGCACACTAATCCCATACTTTCCGCTTGGTGCTAAATACTACTCTCTCTTAAATCTGTATGCTCAAACTATTGGAAATCCATTTTTAAAACTAACATAAGGGTTAATATGGAAAACCAATCATGCATTTATATGAGTAAATCTGTAAATAAAGCTAATTTGAGTTTTGTAAACTAAAATAATCTGTAAAGTGGATTCCAAAGCTAAACAGTGATTTAAAGATCAAAGCTTTACTGAAAAACTATAAATAACCTGCTCATAAGATGCTTAAAGCATCATCTTTCTTAAAATCATAAAATTAATCTTGGAAAAATAATCCATGCTTCAATCTCATGTTAAAACATTAAAATTTTCATGCTTGGTAATGTAAACATTCATAACTCAACTTAAAATATGGAAATTTCAGCAATATACATGAAAATATGAACATAATCGTGTAATTCAACTTCTAAATCATTGGAAATTTCATAAGCTTGTAAACAACATTAATGGGTATAAACCCTAACTTCAATTTCATGAAAGCTCATATAAAATTTAGTAAATTTATAATTAAAATAAGTTTTGGGGACAAGAATGAAATGAGTATCCTTGTTCATAACCCCGCATACCTTAATTGGTGATCTTTGATGAAAACTTGAACCTTGAATTCCTATTGATTCTTTGATGATAAATTCTTAGAGCCTTTATGTTTGGAATCCTCAATCTTGAGTTTCTTAGGAGAAATAAATGGAGGAATTTGGATTTCTTGGTGAGAAAGTTTGATGAGCTAGAGTTTTGCTTGAGAGAGACTGGATAAAATGTGGATGTAAAGTACTTTGAAGGGGTTTAATTCACTGTTTAAGATGGATTAGGGTCTGTAAGAATGACAAAGTACCCCTTTTTAATAATTAAATGGACTAAAAAATGCATATTTTTTCGAACTGGGTGGCCATCGTGATGCGCCACTATCGCAGTAGCTCACTGGAAATTGATAAATGGAAACTGGGCAGACTCCACGATGCGGAGCCATTGCGGTGGCCCTTTGGAATGCCATTTGGCACATATCATGACACACCATTATTGTTCTAGCACGACGTGCCATTATCATGCTAGCACGACGCGCCATTATCGCGCTGGACCTTTGGAAATTGACGAATGGGAAATTGGCCCTCTCCGCAATGCGTCAATATCGCGGAGGGCCACTAGAAATTTAAAATCTTCATTTAAACCCTCTAAATAATGCGCTAGTGACCAAAATGATGGTGTTTTGTGACTAGAACTTAAATTAACCATAACTTCTTACCTGGTTATCTGATTTGGGCGAATCTTATATCGTTGGAAAGCTTATTAAATTTTCCACATAATAGGAGTTCTAAATATAGAAAATT
The DNA here is from genome assembly GCF_002878395.1 of Capsicum annuum. Taxonomy (NCBI): domain Eukaryota; kingdom Viridiplantae; phylum Streptophyta; class Magnoliopsida; order Solanales; family Solanaceae; genus Capsicum; species Capsicum annuum. The sequence goes on along the minus strand of NC_061113.1, from coordinate 55,874,356 downwards.
CTACACAAAATAATTATCATTCACTTTAAAAGCTAATCCTTGACATTTTTGGGATGAATTTAAGCTAGGAAAGTTTGGGGTATTACAATATCTCCTCCTTGGGAACATTCATCCTCAAATGTGGCTGGTTAAGTTGAGAATATTAGGGAAATCTAGGGCTATAAGTTATCATGCACAACTGAATTAACTAAATGATTGATTCTCAACATAATGAGCTTACTGAATTGATTTATAAGTGCATGAGTTCACATGAAAATAGCTATATAGCTGAATCTGAGATTAGAAAAGAACTGAATAAGGAAGAGTATTACCTTCAGCTAAATTTGAGTTTGCACAGAAGAGGTGAGGGTACTTGGCTCGTATATCTTCTTCTATTTCCCAAGTAGCACCCTCAACTGACTGATTCCACCAAAGAACTTTGACCAAGAAAACTTCTTTGTTCCTAAGTCTATGGATCTGATGATCTAAAATCTCAACCGGAGTCTCTTCGTATGAGAGGCTGTTCTGGATATCTGAGCTTTCTAAAGAAACTATAATGGTGGAGTCACTGATGCACTTCTTAAGCATAGAGATATGCAATATAGGATGAACGGCTGCCAAGTTTGTGGGCAACTCAAGCTCATATGCTACTTTCCCAACGCGACTCAGAATTTTAAAAGGGCCAACATACTGGGCACTAAGCTTCCCCTTCTTGCCAAATTTCTTCAGCTCTTTCATGAGTGAAATCTTCAGATACACTAAATCACCAACCTCAAACTCGAGGTCCTTTCTTCTCGCATCTGCATATGATTTCTGATGACTCTGGTCTATTTCCAATCTTTCTCTAATCAACTTACCTTTCTCCATAGCTTCAAACACTGCATCAGGCCCAAGCAAAGCGGCCTCACCCAATTCAAACCAACCTATGGGTGAGCCTCAAATGAGGCTATCTAAATGCTAGAATGGTAACTATTATTATAATTGAACTCAATCAACAGCAAATGCTCATCCCAACCACCTTGAAATCAAGAGCACATGCCCTCAACATATCTTCTAGAGTTTGGATGGTCCTCTCTGCTTGGCCATCTGTTTGAGGGTGAAAATTTAAACTAAGATGGACTTTTATACCAAGACCCTTCTGAAAAGCTCTCCAAAATTAGGAGGTAAATTGAGTACCCATTTCTGAGATGATAGATAAAGAAACTCCATGCAATCCAACCAACTCTCTGATGAATAACTTAGCATAATCTTCAGTTGTATAGGATGTGTGAACTGGTAAGAAATGGGCTGATTTAGTCAGCCTGTCTATAATAACCCAAACTGAATTATGCTTACGACACGAATAGGGTAAGCAAGTCACAAAATCCATATTCACCTATTCCCACATCCAACTAGGGATACCAAACTCTTGCAACGTTCCACTAGGTCTTTGGTGCTCTACCTTAACCTGTTGACAAGTTGTACATTTAGCTACAAACTAAACTATATCTCTCTTCATACCATTCCACCAATATATTTTCTGCAAGTCATGGTACATCTTGGCAGCACCTGATGAATATGATAACGTGTGCCATGAGCTTCAGCCATAATCCACTATCTCAACTCATCAACATATGGCACACACAATCTACTCTAGTATCTAAACATTCCATCTCTCCCTTGGAAGAAAACCTCTACCCTTTGGTCTCTCACTGACTCTTTCAGTTTGACCAAACTAAAATCCATATTTTATTTCTCCTTCACTTCTGGAACTAGGAAAGATCCAGAACTACTCTGAATTCAAACATTCCCTTCAGCTGAATCAACCAACCTAACACCCAATCTAGCCAAATAATGAAATTATCGTGCTAACTTTTTCTTATCATTCTCCATATGGGCAACACTGCCCATAGATAATCTACTAAGGGCGTCTGCCACTACATTGGGCTTGCCCGGATGATAAAACATGCTCAGGTCCTGATCCTTCAACAATTCTAACCATCTCCTCTGAAGAAGATTCAACTCCCTCTGGGTAAACACATACTGCAAACTTTTGTAGTCTGTGAACACATCAATATGTACACTATACAGATAGTGTCTCCAGATTTTCAACACAAACACCACTACAGCTAATTCAAGGTCATTGGTTGGGTAATTTTTTTCATGAGGCTTAAACTGTCTAGAGGCATAGGCTATGACCTTATCTATCTGCATCAACACACAACCCAAACTAACTCTAGAGGCATCGAAATACACCAGAAAACCATCTGTACCATTAGGTAACGCTAAGACTGGGGTTGTAGTGAGTCTAGTATTCAACTCCTGAAAACTCTTCTCGTAGGAATCTGACCGCTGGAAAACTTTTTTTGGGTCAATCTAGACATAGGGGTGTAATAAATGAGAAACCCTCAATAAAATGTCTGTAATAACTAGCTAAACCTAAGAAAATTTTAATGTCTGATGAAGAGATAAGTCTAGGTCAATTTCTAGATCTAGGCTAATTTCTTACGGCTTCTGTCTTTTGGGAATCAACTCTAATGCTATCGACAGAAATAATATGACCGAGAAAGGCTACTGATCTTAGCCAGAATTCACACTTGCTGAATTTGGTGAACAATTGATGATCTCTAAGAGTTTGCAAGATAATTCTAAGATGATCTACATGGTCATCCTCACCACGGGAGTATACAAAGATATCATCTATGAATACTATGTCAAACATGTCTAGATACTATTTGAACACTCGGTTCAAGATTTCCATAAAAGCTATTGTAGCATTGGTTAGTCCGAAGGGCATGACTAGAAACTTAAAATGACCATAACGGGTTCTAAAGGTTGTCTTTGGAATGTCACACTCCTTTACTTTAAGTTGATGATAGCCGGATCTATGGTCTGTCTTTGAGAAATAACTTGCACCTTGGAGTTGGTCAAACAAGTTATCAATTCTAGGAAGAGAGTATTTGTTCTTGACTGTGACCTTATTTAGCTGACGATAGTCAATGCACATTCACAAAGAACCATCTTTCTTTCGCACAAATAGGACAAGAGCACCCCATGTAGAAAAACTAGGACTTATGAAACCTTTATCTAAAAGATATTTAAGTTGCTCTTTCAACTCCTTCAGCTCTGTGGAAAATATATAATATGGAGGGATAGAAATAGGCTGAGTATCTGGGAGCAGGTCAATACCAAATTCTATTTCCCTATAGAAAGGTACCCTTGGGAGATCATCTGGAAAAACTTTACAAAATTCATTGACCACTCAAACAGACTGAAGTGTTGGAGTCTCAGACTTTGTGTCTTAAACTCGAACTAGGTGGTAAATGCAACCTTTGGATATCAACTTTATGGCCTTAAGATAAGATATGAAATGACTCTTGGGAGACACTGAATTACCTGACCACTTGAAGACTGGCTCATCTGGGAACTCAAACTTCACCACACAGGTGAGACAATTTATAGAGAGATAACAGGAATAGAGCTAATCCATACCAAGGATAAGATCAAAATCAACCATATCTAACTCTATCAAGTATGCTAACATGACTTTATGAAGGATAGTTATAGGACACTTCTTATAGATTTGCTTAGCAATAACTGACTCACCTACTGGAGTAGAAACTAAGAAGGGCTCGAGGATCTTTTCAAAATTTATCTCAAAATTCACAGCAACTAGCGGGGTCACATAAAAGAAACTCGACCTAGGGTCTAACAACACATAAACATCAAAATGGAAGACACAAAACATACCAATAACAACGTCTGGTGAATCCTCCTGCTCCTAGAGGGATGGTAAGGCATAAGCTAATTCTAGCGCTGATCGCCATCGGTACTAGATGATGCACCTTGAGGAAAAGCTAGGCGACCTAAAGAAGATGGTGCACTAGTAGCCTGAGTTTGAGGATGAACATCTTTGTTTCCCTGTCTAGCATGCAGGTACTCTTTAATTCTATAACCCAGCTAGCCACAACCATAGCAACCCCTCCGTCTAGCTAAACACTCACCAGAATGATTCTTACCACACCTAGCATACTAAGGATAGCTAGGCCTGCCACTCACACTATTTTAAGATCTGTACATAGAGGACTTACCTTACTGTTCTTGTCTATTTCTAGGTGCCGGAGCATTGGTTGAAGAAGGTGCAGGCATAGATGAATGATTTTAAAATTGCAAACTATTTTCTTCTCCAGACCTATTCTAACCATAATCAAACTTCCCTGTTCTAGCCTTCTTATTTACTCTCTCTCTTGTCCTTATCTTCTCTGCCTCAATCTGTTGGGCATGCATCATCAATCTAGGGAGATCCATATCTCCAATAAGCATAGAATTCCTACACTCCTTAACTACCAACCCTTACACACCATTCATAAACCTACTCATGCTTGACCTAGGGGTCAGCCATCTGATCAGGGGCATACTTAGACGACTGGTTGAACTTGAGATAATACTCATTCACTATTGTTGAGCCTTTCCTCAGGTTCATGAACTCTTCTATCTTAGCTTTACTCATCTCACGTGGGAAGAACTTGTTTAGGAACGCATCCTGAAAAATCTACCAAGTCATGGGAGCTGCATTCTCCCCTCTACTTTTCTTCCACATCACTACCCAATTATAAGCAACATCCTTCAGCCTATAGGTTGCCAATTCTACACTCTCCTCTTCAGAAACATACATAATTTGGGTGATCTTTATCACTTTATATAGATAGAGCTGTGGGTCATCACCTGCCTTCTACCCAAAGAAATCCTGTGGATTCATCCTTATAAAAATCTCAAATTATAGCCATCTTACCGAGGTGGGGCTGCAGCCTGACGATTACCTTGAATGTTAGCTATCAAAGCTTGGGATAGCACCTGAAAGGCAGCCTAAAACTCAGCATGTGACACATTCTCATTCAAAGGATCTGTGGGCTAAGGTAGGTGGTTATCGTTTCTACGTGCATTATCTCGACGAGGAGGCATTATTTGTCATATGAAAGCATGAGTTAGTAGCAGATAGAGATACTGAATGGACAATAGATCATAAAAGAAAAGATGATTTCCTAAAACACTCCATAGCCTCTTGCTCATAGATATGATGCACTTCACACCGATGATCAAGACTCTATGTAACGCGGTTTGTCTACCTCTGTTAGACTCTCTAAATCTTAGGCTCTAATACCAAGTTTGTAATGCCACAAAATCTAATTCCCAGGATACCACACGGTGCTTTGAACTACAAGTATTTCTGATGTAACCCTGGCTGCCTTTTCTAAATCTGAATCTCAAATTTGGGAAGGTATGAATGAAAAATCATAATAAATGTAAAAACTGCCTGAATTATCTGTATATCTGAATCATACTAATCTCAAAAATTTGATAATCAAATACTAAAAATCTGATTATCGTAACTGAGATCTAAAACTGAATCTAGTAGTCCGACAAACCTCTACTGACAAAATATAGAGAGTCACTGGGACAGGCCCCAACTAACTCAAACTGTCTAAAATGAATATAGAAATATCCATTAATAAGATGAAAACATGAATAGCTAAGTCCCTGAACTATGAGGACTCACTAAATGTAGAGATGTAGATAAGATACTCAAAAATCACTCGCATTGCTATGGATGAGCACCTGAACCTACATTATGAGACAATGTAGCACATGGACATATATGTGGATCAGTACTTGAGGATGTACTGAGTATATGGGGGTGAATGCAACAAGTAAACAATGTCATCACAGTTTATAAAATCATGCATGCTAAATGTAAATGACTCACATAGGTTTGAGTAAATATGAAACCTAAAGATCATAAATCATGAAGAGTAAAGTATGCAATACAATTCTTGGGAGTCATAACACTTAGTTCTGAAATCTGTATTCTATTCTTATTCTCAAATCATATAGGCTAAGTGAAGTATGAAAACTTATTCTAAAAATCTTTATTATTAGGGAGTTTCTCTTAACCGACATAAACCATATGAGCTATATGGAATCCAACGTCTTGACCTCCTAAGAAAGAAACCTTACATTGGGGAGAGGTGTCATACTCTTGCCAGGGAGTATAACCTAATCCAGGTGATCGATAACAAGCTAAAACTGCCATCCATATAAAAATGGAAAAATCTAATAATCTGTACCTATGTTGGCTACGTAGTTCTGTAGAAGATAGGGCACGCTAATCCCACACTTATCGCTCGGTGCTAAATACTACTCCCTCTTAAATTTGTATGCTCAAACCATTGGAAATCCACTTCTAAAACTAACATAAGGGTTCATATGGAAAACCAATCATGCATTTAAATGAGTAATTCTATAAATAAAGCTAATCTGAGTTCTGTCAACTGTAATAATATGTAAAATAGATTCCAAAGCTAAACCAGTGATTGAAATATCAAAGCTTTATTGAAAAACTATAAATAACTTGCTCATAAGATGCTTAAAGCATCATCTTTCTTAAAATCGTAAAATCAATCGTGGAACAAGAATCCATGCTTCAATCTCATGTTAAAACATTATAATTTTCATGCTTGGTAATTTATACATTCGTAACTCAACTTAAAATATGGAAAGTTAAGCAATATGCATGAAAATATGAACATACTCATGTAATTCAACTTCTAAATCATTGGAAATCTCATAATCTTGTAAACAATATTAATGGGCATAAACCCTAAGTTTAATTTAATGGAAACTCATATATAATTCAGTAAATTCATAATTAAAATAAGTTTTGGACACAAGAATGAAAGAAGTATCCTTGTTCATAACCCCACATACCTTAATTGGTGATCTTTGATGAAAAACTTGAATCTTGGATTCCTGTTAATGCTTTGATGATAAATTCTTAGAGCCATTGTGTTTGGAATCCTCAATCTTGAATTTCTTTGGAGAAATAAATGGAGGAATTTGGATTCCTTGGGGAGAAAGTTTGATGAACTAGGGTTTTGCTTGAGAGAGATTGGATGAAAAGTGGTTGTAAAGTGCTTTGAAGGGGTTTAATTCACTATTTAAGATGGATTAGAGGCTGGGAGAATGACCAAAGTACCACTTTTCAATAATTAAACGAACTAAAAAATGCATATTTTTTCAAATTGGGTGGCCACCGTGATGCGCCTCTATCGCGGTGGCTCACTGGAAATTGACAAATGAAAATTGGGCAGACTCCGCAAAGCGGAGCCATCATGGTGCCCCTTTGGAATGCCATTTTGTCACATGGCGCGACGAGCCATTATAGCACTGAACACCTGGAAATTGACGAATGGGAAATTGGCCCTCTCCGCAATGCGCCAATATCATGGAAGGCTACTAAAAATTGACAATCGTCATTTAAATCCTCTACATGATGCGCTAGCGACCGAAATGACGGTGTTTTATGACTGGAACATAAAATTGTCATAACTTCTTACCCAGTTATCAGATTTGGGTGAATCTTATATCGTTGGAAATCTTATTAAATTTCTCACACAATAGCAGGTCTAAATCTGAAAAATTCCACACGAAATAATTATCATTCACTTTAGAAGCTAATCCTTGACATTTTTGGGATGAATTTAAGCTAGGAAAGTTTGGGGTATTAGATTCTCCCATAGAGATGACTCATCAATGTAACCCCTTACCTGATCCCATTCCTTGTACCATTGGTATGCTACATCCTTCAGCTGGTAGGCAGCAAACTCCACCCCTTCCACATTAGTGGCATACATAATCTTGAAAATCTTTTCTGTCTCATACAGAAAAACTTGTGGATCCTCCTCTACCTTAACAATCATAAAAGTCAGAGGATTTAACCTCATGAACTGGACAACCCTTATGGCCTCAAAAGATAGAGTAGCAGATGCACCATGCTTAGCCTGAGAAGCTACCAGCTAAGCAATCATATAAATCGACTGACCAAACTCAATATTCATCACATTACCTTGAGTAGGACTAGAGGGAACCGGTAGAACTCCAGGACAATAAGGGACTAGACCCCAAGATTGAGTATGATCCCATGAGTAGAGTGTGTTCCATCAAAATTGTCCTCAGTAGTGACAGAGGAGTTTCCATGATCTTCAGATCGTCGAGGAAATGATCTAAAAGACAATCAAACAAAAGACAAAAGAATCCAAGATCTTAGACTCTATAGCTCGAACTAAGAAAACAAGAAAGTGAAATATTCCCAAACAATCCAACCTTCAATCATATATCCTGAGTCATATGAATTCTGTCATATAATAAGATATAGTAATTATTAACTCAAATACTTTGGGATAGATCCATCACCATGGCCAACCCAAACAAGTCTAACCATCTAATGCCAACCAATAACCATACCAAAACCTAAATAATAACCAAGTCCATATATATACCATAATAAAATGAAAAAAAATCACAAATCAAATAAATTCATAAGGTATTAGCCCAAATACCAATACCAATGTTAATATTGATACCACTACCAACATCCCCAATAACAACCCATAGTAGTCTCATAAAGCCTCTATCTGAAATTAAAACAACATCCAGTTGGGACATAGCCCCGACCATAGCCAAACCCAATGTCCAAGATTAAATAATGAAATATAAGAAATTAAAACTAGAAGTGGAGCCTTCCAGAGTATGGAAGCTCACCACTTCAAGTCAACACAAGTTGTTCCCAAATTTCGATCACTAAGTAGGAGGTGTAGTATGACTAACATCTACATTGCATAGGGATACAATGTTGAAGATGGTTAGCGGTTGAAGCGTTAGCATGTAAATCAAGGGTAAGGATAAAATAGTTCCAACAGTTCAAAACCAATCATTCAATAAATGTACCAATGCAATACATATGTATACATATATATTTATACCACGCCGGGATAGGGAACAAGATTAACTTAAAATTTAAAATCATTAACCTGGGTTGTGTTACATGACCTTCAAAGAACAAGGAACCCACAGGCTATATAGGCCCATCTCTCCCTAGCTGGAAGGGCCCCAGTGCGTGTAGTCCCACGAACTAGAGAATATCCATATCTGTATAAGCCTATAGGGGGACTCTAACCTCTCGGCATAATCAAGGTGACTTAGGATCTATTACATGTATAAAGGGGGACTCAAACCTCCCTTTCATATATTCATTCGAGGGACTTAAACCACCCGGTCATAAGACACCTGCACCAGCTAGTGCGATTTCCAATGTTAGTCGTTCGGACTCTACTTTCACAGCCTGGCTACACATCCCGCTACTAAGCCTAATTTAAAACCATCATTTCATATACACAACTATTAAGCTAATTACTCAACCAAAGGCACTTTATTAGTATCGTTATACCAACACTACTTGCAAGTATACCACATGCCATTACCATTATCAATCAACCATGTATTTATTTGACTTTGGGATTCAAAGCCATCATCTAACAAAGATAATTGTTCAATTTAAATTTTAGGGACTCTAACCCATTATCTTAAGAAGACATAAATCAAGTTAGTGTTTAGGGACTCAAACCCATTTAACTAATTAAACCATCAAGGTTACCATTTAAACCATTACATGGCTAAAAAGTACTTCCCAAAATTGTTTACCAATCATTCATATTCATTAGGCCAACACATTAGTTCAAAATATCATTAACATATAACCAGTTTATTTATTTAGGCATTTTCACAAACACTTTAAGGGCATACTATTATCAAAGCCAAAATCAAGGTAAAAACTATCAAGTTTAGGGTAACTCATGACTCATTTGTTAAACCACAATAACCAAGCATCCACGTGTACAAAACATCACCAAAAACATTTATAAACACAAGTTAAACAAAGAGTAAACAATACTTAACCATATGGAACAAAACCCTCAATTTTGGTTTTCAAAACCACCATTTAAGAATCATAATCACTCTTTAAAACACTTTATATTTGAGAACTAACAATGAGGTAAGAGTCACATGCCTTATTCAAGAAGATTCATGGAAGAAACTTGACTCTTAAGCCTCAAGATGAACACCTTTGAAAAACCCTAGCCCCAATCTTCAAGAGAGAGTTTAGAGAAGATTTTTGGAGTGTTTGATCTTTCAATAGTGTGTTATGAAAGGCCACAACATGTTTTAATACACTGGGACTTAAGGGTTTTAAGGTAAGAAATGTCTGAAATACCCTTAGCTTAAAAGCTAAAAACTTGGTCGCATGAGGGTACGCCCATCCCCCTAAATTGTACTCTAGGGTACAAGTGGTATTGTTATCCCATACTCTAGCATCATCTTGGACCTCCATATAGACCAACATGCGAACATAAAGGTCTAACTCGTATCCTAACATATGAGAAGTACCCTTTAACCCGTACCTTAGACAGAATGCACTAGGCTAAGTTTAGGGCATCATACGACCTCACTATGTACACCTCGTACCCTAACATATGAGAGGCAAGATATCCATTTGTACCTTGGATAGAATCCAATAAAACCATATTTATTCACATATAAGAGAAATGACCTAAACTATATCTTAGCATACGACAAGTATGCTCAAATTGTATGTTGTCCAAAAAACAAAACTTAGGAACTTTTCTAAGGGTCTAAAGCCAAGGTGTTTTAGAATTCTACTGTGTTATTTTGTTATCGTGCTAAACATGTCCTAACTTCTCATTCGAGGATGATTGATCCTAAAGGGGATAATGTAAGACCCTGTAAAGTTTTAACAAATTTATTTTTACCCTCTCATGTATGTTATGTCATGTTTTTGACTTGATTTATGATAGGAGGTGTCAAAGAAGTGTTTTAGGAAAGTTTTGGAATTTTCTAAAGGGGTTCAGGGCCATTTTGAGACCCTGAGGCAGTAAGGCTCCATGATAGTGGCATGTCACACCACTTATTCTCAGTGATAATGGAATGGCATGGATTCTAAGCTCAGCGATAGCGGAGTGCCACACCACTAAAAGTGACAATTTTCCTTCAATTTTAAAAGGTCAAAATCCCCTCTTTTCTTCTTTGACTCCCAACCAAAGAAAGCTCAAAGGTTTTTCAGAAATCACTACTCTGGGCTTCAAATTTTATTTCTCTTCAAATTCTTTGGTATTTCAGCAAAATATGATGTTAGTAATGCTTATATTAGTAATAATTGTGTTAGTTTTGCTTGCATTAGTTATGCTTCTATTTTTCTTATGCAGTGTTTGATTTAATGAATTAAAAAATCATATGAATTAAATAATTTCTACAAAAAAATTACAAAAATGCCCTTCACATAGATGTTGGAAGGGATGCAAATTTTTTTAAGGGATAATTGTATCTTTAATTATGCTAATGCTTACATTAGATCAATTGCATTACTTGTTGGAAAATCAGGCACATGCAGCTAAAGCAAATAGACAGAATCTCGTGCATGTAATATATACAACCAACATAAACACATAGTTCACGCAAAGGCTGCTTAAAATAATCAGGAATAGCTCATAAAGCGTGAGCAGATATCTTAAAACTGATCTATCTTCGAATCTGTGATCTTCTACCGTGATCCCAATTTCACAATCAAACTCTCTCAATAATTGGGTGGGAAAGTATTGAATAGAATCCTCAATCTTTTTTCTTGTTCTTTTCTTTAATTTCTAGGCTAGGTAAATCTGTATTTATAGTGCTACTCCCCCAGTCCAAGGCTGAAAGGAAAATACACACATGTTTCTACTTGAACAAGGACAGGCGGTGACTTCTCATTTTCTCATAGAAAATAGGATTCCTAGTTCTAGTATAATACGGGCACTGTAGGGACCACAGAATTAATTACTAAGGTTCCCTATTATGGAAATAATTCAAAATACCAATTTGAATTATTCTTACCATAATAAATTACAAATTGTTCAACTAAAAAATCATAATTGCACTCTTCTATTTTTATTTCGTACTTTCTCGTTAAACACTTATGTGATTCCCAATTTTAATATTACAGATACTAATCAATAAATTAAATTACTGAAAAATTTAACATAATGATTAATTTTCTTTAGAGAAGTGCTTAACCCAATTCATATGTTGGATTCATAAATCCGTCAGCTGGGTTTAAACATGAAAACTTATAAGCTTCTCATAAAAGGTGCATCATCAATATCTATACCGAGACATGAATTCCATCAACTAACTTAATATTTCACCAATATATATTATTATCATCTAATCTACCATGAATATTGACCCCTAATCTACCATGAATATTGACCCATGTCAGAATCTCATCTTTTAATACATCAAAATGATAAATAATATATACAAATTATAATAGTTATATCAGGATTGAAAATATAAGTACATTTAATAGTTTAGAGAATATATTTTATCAGTTATCCCAAAACAAATATCCCTAGTGATCCCGTTCAATACATACAAAAGACATTAGCACGGGAAGTTAGAACTATACCATTATCGTAATCAAGATTAATTACATATAATTTCATGCTACAATCATTCTGATGGTTTGTCTAAATTTTCATGTATGATTGTGAACTATAACTTTAACTTATAAGAACCGATGATTTAATCTTCTATGTATAAGCTAAACTCTATACACCAAATCATCTACTATATAAGTTGAGGACACCTTTATGACAATGATTTATTTAATGTAATAATTTATTGAATTGAATAATAAATAAATAATACTATAGCAAAACCGCATAGTTTATAGTATATCCTAACATTACTAATACCATGAATCTTGAGGTATTAGCAATGCACACCTCAATACATAATAGAGGGTATAACTAATGTCTTGCATTAGTTATACATAGGCAAAAAATTTATCAAACAATATACAAGTAATACACAAGACTAATGCATGTATTATTCTATTTAATATACTCTACCAAACTGCCCATACGTGTATATGCTCTACCAATTGAGGTGGAAATACCATTCATATCAAACACCTAAGGCATTTTTTTCACTGACCTGAGACTAGGAAGTTCAAGAAAATAAAAGATGTAAGAAAACTGAAAATCAAATTAAATCTATAATACTTGGCAGTTGAAGCATCACCTAGAGCCTATCGAGAAGACAATCTTATTGAACTTTTCTTGCCATGGCAATCTATTTTTCTATATATTGCAATTGCGCCTTTCTTTTTTTTCTTCTTGTTTTAATAATGTAATATATGTCGGTATGGATGACATCCACTAGTTATGTATCATCGAGTAACTCTATCTACTAATCCATAGAGAAAACCACTCAATATATTTTTGTTTTCATTCAAATTTAAACTCCACGTTTAAAATTCTCATTTGTTTATTCACGATAAATTACATCATTGAGTGTATGATGAAAGTAAGGACATCTTTAGTTAATAGCTCATAAAAAAGTAAAATATGGTTGTCCTCATCATCTTACTCATACACACTATTTTTGTGATGAGTCACACTCAAATAACACTACTCTTGCTCACCTACGTAACCATCTCACTAGAAAAAATGGATCTAATTGCGGAGGTTTATTTGAGGGAATTATTTTAACCCTTGTAAAATTATATAAAATGCGGAGGTTAAACATATGTCGCTAAAATTTATAGATTTGCAGGGTTTTAACCCCCACTATCCATCAAAAAAATAGAACAAACTTTTGCCTTCTTTTTACATTGAAAAATAATATTTCCTCTCATTTTTTCAATATCCCCCAAAACAACCCATCTCTCTTTAATTTTTTCAGCGGCCAGCTTTAGCACCTCCGTTGGCTATATCTAGCTACTATGGTGTCTCAGCTGCTACTCCAGCTAGGTAAATGTTTCTCTCATTTTTTTAATTTCCCCCAAAGCAAACCATCTCTCTCTCATTTTTCCATCTTCCAGCTTTAGCACCTCCATCGGCAATTGCTACTAGCTTTAGCACCTCCAGGCATCCATATCTACTTTGGCCAAGTAATTAAAGCTCTCCTTAACCTCAATATTCTGTTTCATCATTAGCAATTGACAACCAGATAAGGTAATTGCTCGGTGTTTTGAAATTTTCTTCTGCCAATTAAATATGTGAAGAGAAAGTCGTTATCAAATTTAATAGAGGAGAATTTAGGGAAATTACAGAGTTCTTTATCATTTTTGCAGGTATAGAATTTAAATACTTGTGAAAAAATGATGATAATTATTATAAAATGATAAATTTAGATGATGTTGAGTTACCTCCATTGAGTTTTTTGACTGAAATAGCTAGAGGGCTTAGACGAGCTATGAAATTATATCTATTTAATTTAAATTTTATTTGGGATAATAGGGTGGGGAATAAGTATCTTGTTATTGATATTAACTATTTCTTTGGTTATGCTAAGATGCCAAATTATGAGAGTGTGATGACAGACTTTTTTGGGATGTATTGAGTAAGAATGATGACGATAAGGGTGTTTTCGAGATTTACAGAAGGGTAGTTATGAAAATAAGGTTAGGATGATAGTTGGGTGTAAAGGGTATGGTGAGGATGAAGGGACATTATCGTTTTTTCTTCTTAAGAGGGAAGAAAAGGAGAACTTGAATACTATTCAGGTCTAAGGATATGAAAAGCATAAATCTTGCATGGCATGTGGGCGGCCAAGGGATAGTCCCAAATCGCTGTGTGGCCTGCGGGTGGCCCAGGGTCAGTCAGAAGATTTGCTTCAAGATATGGACTATTTTGCAGGTGTTACTGGTAAAGCTTCAGGGATTTTATTTAGATACGGGAGTTTGGATAGCAGTGAGTAAGTAGGTTCCTGATATGGCCTTCGGAAGGCACCAGATCATGGTGTTATTTGTCAAAAAATGTACATTCTATCTTTGTAGTCGAGGCAGGTACTTTGCAGATACCCTTTTCTAGGAAATTTTAGTTTTTTTTAAAGGCAATTGTATTTCATTGGTGACAATATATCAATATGTGCCTTTATCAACTTTGATCAATGAATTTAAGT
>NC_061113.1:55782069-55856542 GCF_002878395.1 Capsicum annuum | reverse complement strand
AATATATCAATATGTGCCTTTATCAACTTTGATCAATGAATTTAAGTTCATTCTCAATGGCTTGTCATACTATATTTTCTTCTGTTTTGCATGCCAATATAATTACATGTGATTTTCGTATCCTAAATAGTGACTTCTTTCTGTTTGTATATTTCAGGGTCATAAAAGGAGTATAGCTTGGTGAATATTTTTTCATTTTTGGTGTTTACACAAATAAATGTCTATTGTATTGTCTTGTTCATGAAATTTAATGTGAATTATGTCTGCAAAAATGTTCCTTTTCTAGACCATAACCAAAATAAGATCGTACCCACTGAGATCATACTCATTAGCTGTTGTAGCATAAATGTTTATCCATATTTATTGTCAGATTCTTATGCGTTATGTGGGTATGGGAGGCAACTTCAACTTATAGTGAGTGTTCATTTTTATTGATTTGTTAAGTTGAAGGCTATTCTTTTACTTGAGAATTAGATTTTCTGGTAGTAAGACTTGACTTTCGGTATTTGATTATGTTATGATGCTTTTGTTTCGATTAGTTTTACTAGTTAGATTAGAAGCGTGGCACTGACTAACAAATTCTGGTTTTGCATTCTTCATTTTTATAAGCATATCTTGAGTCTTGCTTTATAGTATTTCTTGAAAGTGGGATATGTCTAGCTTAATATTTTAGCCCAGATACCACCTCTACTATTACAACTTTTCTGGTCGGGGCTTTAGATTAGACTAACTAATGAGATAGCAAAAGAGCTCTTTTATTTAATTCAAGGTGTATTGAAATTTCAATAATATTTTGGTTCTGTTGGGTAATCTTGAAGTTGCTTAGAATGACCCACAATGTTATGAAATATGAAAGGGCATTATGTGCTTATCTTACGATCAGGGAGTTGTGCGAAAGTTGACCTGGACATCGTAATTATCTGTTAGAGTAATTTTTCATATGATATTTTGTTATGTATGTTTTCTATTAGAGTTCATTAATTTATTTATTTTCTATTATGTTCACTTTTCTTCTTCGTGAAATTTTATAGGTGATACTTAGCATATTCATCAAATTATTCAATGGACAGATCTTGGATTGGAATGCCAAGAAACACACCAAAGTATTTGCTTGGTTTGAATCAATTTCTAGATTTTCCATTCAACAAAGGATCTATAGAAGATAAAATAAAGTGTCCACGTCGTGTATGTGGTTTTAAAAAGTGGAGAATGAGAAATATGGTGTTTCACCATTTGATGAACAAGCAGTTCCCTGACCATTACGTCACTTACGTTATGCATAGGAAAATAAATGTTTTACCTAATTTTAGAAACATAGAGGTCAATCAAGATGCACCACCTTTTGAAAATCCTATTGAATTATTGATTAACGAAGCATTCAGGGGTTTACAACGTATGGGTATTGATGCAGGCCTATCACAAGAAGCGGGAGAAGAAGAAATTTTATATAATTTAGCTGGTTCAACTAACAAAGATTATTTCTAATTGCTTAAAGATGGAAGTGGAGATTTTTATGAAGGATCTGAGTACTTAAAGTTGGAATTTTTATTAAAGCTTTATCACATAAAGTGTATGTCTGGTTAAGTGATAAGGGAATTACTATGTTGCTAGATCTACTCAGGGATGCATTTAAATTTGAAAAGATCCCTATATCTTTTTATGAGGCTAAGAAAACCATCAACAAATTGTATCTTGATTATATTAAGATAGACGCTTGCCCAAATGATTGTATGTTGTACTGGAAAGATGATGTTAATGTAGAATTATGAAAGTATTGTCACAATTCTAGAAGGAAGCCTAGGAGGGATAGCAATCTTGACCATGCTTCTAGTACATTTAATAAACAAAAGAAGAAGAAAAAAATGCTGCAAAAGTTTTCCGCTACTTTCCATTAAAACCAAGATTACAAAGATTATTTATGCACTCCAAAATTGTAGAGCATATGAGATGGCATGCAGAGGATGGTAAAAAAGATAGAATCTTAAGGCACCCTCGAGATGGTGAAGCATGGAAAAGGTTTGATACAAATATTCCTAAATTTGCTTTTGATCATCAAAATTTTCAATTAGGACTAGCTAGTGATGGTTTCAATCTTTTTGGAGCAATGAGTACTAACTGCAACATTTAGCTAGTGGTTTTGTTTCCATACAATCTTCGTCCTTGGTTGTGTATGAAGCAATCAAATTTTATCCCTTTCGATGATCATTCTAGGTCCACGTACAGTAGTGAATAACATAGATGTATATCTACAACCACTTATTAAGGAGTCTAATGAGTTGTGGAGTAAATGTGTGGATACTTTTGATTCATCAAAGAATGAAATGTTCAAAATGCGAGCAACTCTTATGTGGACAGTTAGCAATTTTCCTGGATTTGATATCTTATCTGGTTGGAAAACACATACTAGTCTTTCAAGTCATTCTTGTAATTTTGATGCAGAACCTTGTTGACTTCGTCATAGTAGAAAGTGGTGCTCTATTGGCCACCATCAATTCTTGGCAAGAAATCATAAATTTAGACTGATGAGATATCATGTTGATGGAAATGTGAAAGATAGGACCCCTCCAAATAAGTTATCTGGGTTAGAAATTTTGCAATAGGTAAAAGACATCAATGTCACATTTGGAAGACAATCAGATTTGCAAAAAAGAAAAGGGAAAAAGAATGTTGGGGAAGATGCAATCAACAATAGATGAAGAAAAGTAAATTCTCTAATCTTCCATATTGGGATTTTAACCTGTTGCCCGATAATTTAGATCCAATACATATTGAAAAGAATGTGTTTGACAATGTTGTGTACACTTTGTTAAATGATAAAGAAAAGTCAAAGGATTATGTTAAGGCCCGAAGAGATATACAAGATATGAGAATAAGGCATGATCTTTGGGTCGATGATAATGATGAGTGTAAACTTGTTCCATTTGCAACTCCAAAGAACAAGAAAGTGGCCTTCCTCAAGACTTTAAAGAATATCTCAGTACCGGATAGTCATTCAAGTAATATATCTCGTCGTATTGAATTTGATCAAAACAGAATTTGTGGATTAAAAAGTCATGATTGTCACATTCTTATGAAAAAGTTGTTACCCATAGCAATTCACAATATGCTCCAAGATAGGTTGTAGCAACTTTGGTTGAGTTGTCTTCCTTTTATAGGAAGATTTATTTGTAAAGTTTAAGTCTTGCAGACTTAGACAAGCTACAAAATCGAATTGTGGAAACTCTTTTCCATTTTTAGATTTTGTTTCCTCCATCATTTTTTACTGTAATGATTCATCTAACATTTTATCTAGTTTCTAAGGTAAAAAAAAGTGGCCTGGTATAGTATCGCTGGATATATTTTGTTGAAAGGTAAAATATTCATTATTCAAAATCATTTTAGTTGATTTTTTAGTAGTATTTCCACATAAATGCTTCGTCTTACACATTAATATTTTGGGTATATATTGTTGGGCCATTTCATGTCCCTTGTAGGAAATAAATCATAAGCAGAAGGTTACATAGCTGAAGGTTACATAGTTGAAGAAGCTCTTACTCTTTATTCTTGATATTTTGAGAAAATTGAGTCAAGGTTAAATTGACCTAAATGTGTAAATGATAAATCAACCCAAAATAAGGCTTATGAAAAGTCAAGTATATTCCCTCAACAAGGTAAGCATGTTGGAGGCTGCATAATAGAACCACTGACTTATTTGGAAAAAACACAAGCTCATCGACATATGTTACAGCCATAAAGCCATTTATTGAGTAAGAAATCTACATTGATTTGATTTGTAAGATAATTTTTGAGTAAGTGGATTAAAATTTCTAATTATAGTGCCTTTATAGTGAATTTAGAGATTACATCAAAAAAAGTATAAGAGGCCAAAGACTTTCAGCAACAGAGGTAGATAGAAGAGTTAGTAAAGAGTTCCCTGATTGTTTTCCTAAGAGGGTGAGTGAATGATATTAGAATGTTTTTTCCATATAACTTTCTTATATCAATTTATAATTTTTGATATAAGTGTTTTAAATATTTAGATTATGAATCCGGATATAGAAGATACTATCTCTAATGAGATGAAGTTCTTAGCACAAGGTCCAGCTCGAGATGCAAGAAATTTTCCAAATTGATTCATACTGGTGATCGTGTGGATGATGACCCATATATTGAAGCATCACAAGAAAATATGGTCTATTATGTTGATGATGAAAATGATAAAGAATGAAGTGTGGCTGTAAATCTAAAACCAAAAGATTTATTTGACATGGGAGAAGTTGATAAAAAAGAAATATATGAGAATGAGCCATACCAACAACAAGAATTTGGACAATGTTTTATGTTGATTACGATAATGTCCAAATTGCAATAAAGGAGCATATGACTGAATAGATATATCATTATTTTTTAGTTTCCTTTGGCACTTTGTTTTTCTCTCTTGATTAGTGTTTTGACATGACAGCCTCGGGGCCTTGTCGTAATGGGTGTCTTAAGTCTGACCAGAATCGGAGACTATCCCCGTTACCTAACCTAACCTCCATCCGCCCTGTGCACTTGATAAAAGCATTTAGTCCCTATTGTATAGAACCGTCAAGAGATCAAGGATGCCTTTTCAATCAATGATGATACCTGATTGGGGGAATGTGATGGGGGTAAACATATATCTTGGTGAGTTGTATCATCAATTTGGAAGGTATAACTCTTTTGAGAAGTTCGGACATAAATTTGAATCAGAGGAAAAATGGAAGGAGAAAAGAGCATTTGTGTTTGTAGTAGGTTTACTTGAAACTATGGTGTTCCCACAAAGAGAAAATGGCACTACTCATCCAAGAGTTATTATGGTGTCGCACACACTTTTCTATGGAATGGAGTGCGATTCCACAAAGGTATTCCAGAACTTAGCATCCATGATCGTAGCTGAAATATATCAGGCTTTGGAAAGGTGTCAAATCGAGCATTGTTTCTTTCAAGGTTGCAACCTCATCTTGCAACGGTGGATGATGACACACTTAGTTAAGAATCCTATAAAGGAGTAGACAGACCCTTGGACAAGGGTAAATCTTCTATCATCACTTGAAATATGGTTGTTCCTGTACAAGTTTAAAAGGAAGGCATCTCCAGAATTTTGGTTTAAGATTTTTGGGGAATTAAGAGATTACAACGTCCAGTGGTCTATCAGATATCTTTGCCAAGGGAAGCACACTACTCGAGGGGGCGAATGGCCTTTTTTAGTACTACAAGATCTCAGAGGGACTCACCCTTACAATCCTAGAAGATTACTTAGGCAATTCGAAATCAAGCAGGAGACACCACAAACTGCATCTATGCTTAGATTCATCACCGAGTATGAAGAAGGAGAAACCCCACTCAAGGAATACATGACAGATGGGTAGAGGATAAGAAAGATAGAGGAAGTCTCTTTTTGTATCAGGTATGAACCCAAAGTTAGTTACACTTAGAAGGAGTTTTGAAGAAGAACCTTGCCAGAATAATGGTCCCGAGGACGAATATACCCACCCGAATTATTGATGTAGAATCAAAACATCAGATCTGACTCCACAGGCTTCAAGACTAATTCTAAAATAGTGAGATCATGTACCAACAAATTCATATGGAGGATTCCTCAACCATACACCAATTGAGAGAAGAGTTAAAGCGAGGAAGGCAAGAGGTTGATGAAGATAGGCGGTGTTTGATAATTTAGATGATTACATGGTTTCTCAGATTTATAGCATAGAAAAGATGACCTACAAAAACAAAGCTCAGTTTTGTGGGATTCAACTGATCATTAACAGATATCACATATGGCAAGATGTGGATAAAGCTAAGAAGGAAAAGGCCAATGAAAGAACATCTAGGAGCTAGTTTTTCTATCCCCTACGCTGTATCTTATTTTTGCTTTTATATTATCTTCCTTTTCCCAAAGGATTGTGTCCCTATTATGCTACTTCTGTAGGAGT
This sequence comes from Capsicum annuum, assembly GCF_002878395.1. Classification (NCBI taxonomy): domain Eukaryota; kingdom Viridiplantae; phylum Streptophyta; class Magnoliopsida; order Solanales; family Solanaceae; genus Capsicum; species Capsicum annuum. The sequence goes on along the minus strand of NC_061113.1, from coordinate 55,850,603 downwards.
TTATGCAATTTTTATATTTCTATATAAATTGGGGGGAAATGGGTTAGATTTTAAAAAGACATATATTTTCTTCAAAATTTGTTAGGCGAACACTTGGCTGAAAAGGGCCACCCTAACTAGGATGTGCGTTTACTATAATGTCATTATGTGATATCACTGTATTATGTGTTTATGTACGTTTGTTTGAATCAAAGAAAAATTTATCCATTATTCTGTCGTGGATCAGTTTACCAATGATGAAAACAACTCTATGTCATTACTTATTATCGAATATCTTGCGTTATTTATCATATATGGGATCTAACACATCTGTCTTTAAGTTATTTTACTTTACAAATAATAGAAAACTACTCGGTCTTAAAAAAAGCTTGTGGAACATCCTTACTTCACCTGGTCAAAAGTTCATAAAATCCCATCCCCTAACCATCATTCAAAATATAACTGGAAGCAACGAAGATAACACATTGACTATCAGGGAGAATGAGATAGCAGAACAAAGGGAGATGATTGCTGAGCTTGCGAGAAAATTGGAAATTCTTTAAGAGGTGATGTATCATACCAAAGATTTGGCTAATCTGGCCATCACTGTCAATGCTCTTGTTCTAGGAAGACATGCTTCACCACTCTAAATTCCTCCTCTTAATACTACTATTCTCGGGAACAATCCAAATAACATATCATCCGGCTCCTCTTCCTAATTACCCACAGATCCCATAATCAATAATCCTCCAATTTATGTTGTCCAAAACACAAATAAAGAAATTAACCCAGATGCTTACCATCCACAAAATCATCCCTAACCTCACAAAATCCTTCTCCAAATCCATAAAATTCATTTCCAAATCCCCAAAACCCATTTCCAAACCCACAAAATTTGTCTCCAAATCCCTAGAATAATTTCCAAATCCCCAAAACCCATTTCTGAACCCACAAAATCTACTTCTAAATCCACAAAATCCATCTCCAAATCCATAAAACCCATCTCCAAACCCACAAAATCCATTTTCAAACCCACAATATTTGTTTCCAAATGCACAAAATCCCTCTCAGGTTACACCAAACTACTCTCAAATTCCAGAAAGTGTTCTTAATTTCTAAAATGTTCTCCCCACCTACTACCCAACCTCCTTTCATCCTCAAAATCAAGATAATATTCCAAATTCTTCTCATGTCATCATATCTCCTAACATCTACAACCCCTTTTCTAATCCTAACCATTACGAGAAAAATAAAAATAAATAGTGGATTGAGTATGAAAGAAAATTGTTGGCCATGAATTAAGAGATTATGAGGATCAAAGAATCTCACGATATAGGGGATAATGATGGTTTGGGGTACAATGAGCCATGTGTGCGGCCTGGAGTAGATCTACCATAAGGGTACAAGGTCCCTAAATTTGAAGTATTCAACGGAACCGAAAATACCATGGATCATCTAAGAAGATATTGTGATAAAATGGTTGGGATAGGAAGAAAGGAAGCATTACTTATGCGCTTATTCAGCTGAAGCTTAAGCGGTGAAGCTTTAGATTAGTTCACATACCAGGAACTGAAAAGATAGTTAGGCAGGAGGGCATTAACTAAAAGCTTTCTCGATACATTTGCATTTATCGTTAATTAATACTAACTAGACCGGATCAAGAAGAAAAATGATGAGTGTTTCTAAGATTATGCCTTCCGTTGGAGAAAAGAAGCTGCTAAGGTACAACCTTCCATGTCTGAGGAGGAAATAGTGTCGGTATTCTTTTGTGCTTAAAGGGAGAATTTTATACTAGGATGGTATCCGCCGTCAGGGAAACTATTGCAAATTTGGTAAAAATTGGGGAATCTCTAGAGGAAGGCATTCGAACAGGAAAGATTATCAAAACCCCAACATTGTCTGGGTCTTTTGTGTTCCCAAAGAAAAAAAAAGAGAAGATGTTACTGCAGCCTCTACTGATTCTGTTGCTAAATTAAAGAAGTAATTCAAGCCTAAGAATGTTCTTTCCTCTCCACCATCACCAAGTTTTCAGCCTGTACTCTACACCCAACCCCAATACCAAGCTTCACTTCTAAATATCCAATCCCAATACCAAGCCACTTCTAAATATCCTACCCCAATATCGAGTTTCACAACTGCATATTTTACCCCAATATCAAGTTCTGCAGCCAAATTAGCAGTCTCATGTTCAAGTTACCCTTCTAACGACCAAATAAATGTCCAAGTGCCTCCAAACTATCATCAAGTATCTCCTCCCACTAATCAAAACCATTATAACCCCCCACGTCCAAACCTCAAAACAAAGCCTTACCAAAAATTCACGCTATTGGCTAAAAGTATCAACCAACTCTTCAGAAGATTAAAAGAAACTAGTTATCTACCACCTATCCAATCGAAACCTACCAATCCTAATTCTCTATTTTTTTATGCCAATCAAATTTGTGCTTGACATTCAAGAGCGGCTGGGCATAATACCAAAGATTACATCAACCTAAAACACAAGATCCAATAATTGATTAATCAGAAGGTCATCACTCTTCAGGCATCGACACCAAATGTTACTGGTAATCTATTGCCTAATCATGGGAGAGTCACGGTTAACATGATCAAAATAGAGGATGAATAGGTATTGAGCAAGATGATTCTTAAGGTAGATTCGAAAAAGCCCAAAAAGATAGAAGGAATGGAGAAGATAAAAAAAGTTGTAGCTGCCTTAAGTGTCAATGAAAGGCCCCCATTTATAGTGATGACAGGCCTAACTTGGTTGTATGCTCTACCACCGCCTAGAAAGAAATTTATTGTAGAAACTATTGTTGCCCAAGGGATGACACAGTCTGGACGATGCTATATTCCTGAACATTCGACTAATAGAAAGGATTTACAAAAAAGCTCAATCACTAAAGGAGAGGTCAAATAATTTTGGAGGCATATGCAACCAAAAGAAAATTGTCAAGCATTTAGAAAAAGACTCTAGCCCAGATTTCTATTTGGGAATTATAATAAGTTCGTAATACCACAGCTAAGCTTTAATGAAAGTCCTAGATAAAGGATATGTTCCCACAGGTATGAGTGTTGTAAATCTATCCGCAATGATGTGGAACATTGTAGGAAGTTATCACATATCATTTAGTGAGGAAGAGTTTCCTTTTCAGGGGGTAGTGCATAACAAAGCCTTACACGTCACTGTCAGTTGTTAGGACTATATGATTAATCGGGTATTGATAGATGACAAATTTGGTTTTAACATATGTCCTCATTTAACATTGGTTCAAATGGGCTATGACATGGGAATGGCTCACCAAAGCCATGTTAATGTGTGAGCTTTTGATTGGGGGCAAAAAAATAATATAGGTAAAGTTGACTTATACATCCAGATGGGACTTGCTGAATTTAAGGCTAAATTTTATGTTATAGATATCCATCCTAGTTACAACCTACTCTTGGGGAGACCATGGATCCATAGTGCAAAGGAAGTTTCATTGACCCTTTATCAATTATTGAAGTTTATTTGGGAAGACTATTAAGTAGTCATTCAAGGATAAGGAAACCATTTGACTCATCCCAATGGTAATATTCTTATGATTAAAGATATTCTGAGGGGTAGTAGTTTTTATACAGTGAAATTTTAAGTGTTGCGGAGAAAGATTTGACGCTCCAAATGCCAATGCCTTCAATCTACAAAATAATTATGACTGTGATATTAAAAAGTGGGTTCGAGCCCAGCTGAGGTTTGGGTAAGAATTTGGAAGAAATTATTAAGCCTATTATAGTCCCAAAAAAAGCATCTAAGTATGGGTTAAGATACCAGCAAACAAAGAAAATGTGATTGAAGATAAGTCAAAGATGAGTCTATCCAAATCGTTGCCACTCTTATACCAGTCATTTTCTGTGGGTGAGGTGTCAAAAGATGATGGTCTTGGTGATGGGATAAGAAATCTATTTGAGGGATGTAATGCTATACTAGAATATTTTTTCCAATTCTAGTGGGGTGAGGAAGGGTGCACTAAGAGAGGCTTTGCAGAACTGGACTTCCACTTCACTCATAACTCGTTGATCATCGTGGTAGATGAAAGGGAAATTATTAGTAGTTTTAAAAATTGGTGATGATCCTGAGGAGGCCTTGTGATCCACCCTTTTATGTCTCAAATTTTCTTTTCGTGTTTTACTATTTTCAAAAAGGCATGGGCCCATATTTGCGTGGGTCATGATCCATAGTTTGTAATTATTTTCCAAAATTTAATGAAAATACCTCCCTTTATCTAAGAATTTGTGTTGAAATGTGATTATATTATCATATTTATTATCTTGTTATCATCTAACTTGGTTTGTTTGGTTATTTTAGTAGCAGCAATTTAAAACCTATCAATGCGATGTCATGTCAAGCGTTAGATGAAAAAAGCGAGGTGAATTATGATGAATGGAAAGAATTTGATGAGGAGAGGTTGGTGGAAGATATAGAAGAATTTGAAAATCGGGAAAAGCCCAACCTGTAGGAAACTAAAATAGCCAACCTAGGCGACAACGATGAAATCAAAGAGAAAAGTGTTAGTGTTCACTTAGCAGAAGCACAAAAAAGAGAACTCATTTGGTTGCTATGATAGTACATTGACATATTTTCTTGGTCCTACAATAATATGCCAGGGTTGAACACGAACATTATGTCGCATAATGTAACGCCCTGCATTTTGTAGCTAGAAATTGGACTGTCATTTCTATGTGTGTAAAATCTAATCTCATAACTCATATTTAATTTCATGTTCCATGATCTTTATCCTAGTGTATTAAGTGATTATTAGATGAAAAATATTCAGGAAAATTACTTAGAGCAAATTTGAGCTAAGAGCCTTCGAATCGTCCAAAGATTGGTATTTGATTCTACAAGAATCAACTTTGAATGTGTATAAATTTTAATATACATTGAATTTTGCAGCTCAAGACCTACCAAATTGTATATAATTGAATTAGCTTTTCAACAATACCAATTTTTCCTTAATTCGATACCAAAGTAAAAAGTTATGGCATTTTTCGTGAGAAACAGTAAGCCTATGCTATTGGGATGCAATGCGTCGGTCATCGATGTGATTAGTGATGCGACACTATGGCCAACATGCTATGGAACTATTTCACACACATTTTAATTTCAAAAGGGTCTAGGGGCACTTTGGTCACTTTCCCTCATCTAAATCTGCCCATAACACTTAATTTCAGCCCCCAAAAGCATTATACACATTATTATTCATCTTTTCGCTCAAATAAAAACCCTAGAAACCTCCCAAGAAACAAGATTCAACTCCTCTTCTCCAAAATAAGAATATAAGTCATTTAACTTCAAGATTTTTCAAAAGAGAGTCAAGATTAGTTGTTCAATCTTCAAACTAATCAATATAAGGAACGTGGGATTTTTCTAAACTACATAGGCATAGTGAAATTGTTTTGATTAAGTTTTTAATATTGAGAAATCATGTAATTATGAAGGGTTTTGAATTTATATTAATAATTATGCATTGTGAGTCCTTTTTGATAATAATGTTTTGGTCTTGAGGCCTTCCCTTAAATTTGATTTTTATTAGTATATATGTATGGATGCGTTTGGAGTTTGAAAGTTAAATTGAGAGCATTAATATTTATACTCCCTCTCTTGTTATGATACTTCTTGACTTTACATGTTGTGGATTGTGAAATTGCATTATTAAAAGCATGAGATAAGAGTTTTATTGTTGTTTATGAACTTGATCTTGATTGTGAATTGAAGAGAAGGTGCTTTTGTATTTTACAAGTTTGTTCTTGTTTATAAGTTTTCAATGTGATAATTGAAAGAGTTGCATGGATTTATATAAAGGAACTGACCATCATGTGTTGAAATATTGAAAACGGTGAATCTTTGCATAAGTTTGCACATGTTTTGAAATAAGGACTCCCTTGCATTGTTTAAATGTTTTTGGTGGTCAAATGATTAAGTTTATTGAAAAATCTAAAGAAGAACATTGTAAATGGCTTCAATGAGAAGGGTTGTGGAATGATACGGTATGAATGACTTGCAAGTCGGGGTTGTGAATTGCCCTTAACAGAATGAGAAGAGTGGTTTGTAAGTATGATGCATGTTTTCTTAGAAAAGGTTAAAAATAGGCTTAAAGGGAGTTAGATGGTTACCTGAAGAAAGTATGAGTTGAAAAACTCAACGCTAGAAATAGTGATTTGCCGACACAGGGTTATGGTACCATGTTGTGTGATCTTGTGTACCTTTATTTATGTCGCCCCAATTTGAGACTATGGTTAGGTGTCATGCTTTGTGGTCTTGTGCACTATCATGACATGTTGATTTGATTGGGGATCATGGCACCATGTTGTGTGGTCTTGCTTGTCCCTCTCTTACTGATACTCTAATCTTTCCAGCAAACTTGGATTGGAGGCTTGGCCGTCGAGTTAAGGGCAGATTTCATATAGCCCATGGAATTACAGATTATAGGGTGTATCATCTAGCTCAGAAGTAACATAAAGAGTGGTTCAGGATTTCAAAGAAATGTTTCAAGTCTTTAAAATATGCCCATGTGTTTTTTCTATATCATAAGTAAACTATTTTATGAATTTCTCTCAATGATACTGTATAAAAGTACATTATTTTGGATTGATCTATGACCGGTATAATTGTATTGACCCCCTGTATTTCAGGATCTGAGGCACAGTTTGAGGTTCCTACTAAGCAGTAGGTTGAATTCTGTCAGAGATTGTAGTTAGTGAACCTCCCTTATTTCGGAAGGCCTGTTCTAGAACATTGCTAGTTTATTTGATTCATGTTCCAACTAGGGGCTTTATCCAAGTTTTTAGACAAATTATGGTTTTCATGTTATTAGAGATTTTGCATACTGGTGTTATGTGTTTTGAACGTTAAGTATTTTCTTTTGAATTTTTAGTTTACTTATGAGATTGACCATGTTTCCGTCTTAGTATATTTTTTTATTTCTTTATAGTATATGAATGGTGTGCAAGATTGCCAGATAGAGAAGGGCACTCGGGCCTTCATGGCCAGGGCCTTCATGCTCACCATGGCCAGGGCCTCGATTCGGATCGTGACACATAAGTTACCAATCAATCCTAAGTTTGACCTATTTAAGCAAAAGATGTGAAAATTTAAATCTGACTTAAGTTTGAAGATCAAGGAAGAAGTGACGAAACAAATTCAGTCTAAAGTTGTGGAGGTCACAAGATATCCAACATGGCTAGCCAATATTGTCCCAGTTCTAAAAAAGAATGACAAGACTAAAATTTATGTTGAATACAGAGATTTGAATAGAACCAGACCTAAAGATAATTTTTTCTACCCAACATTCACATCGTCACCGATAATTGTGTGATGCAAAAATCTAGTCCTTCATGGATTTCTTCATTGAGTATCATCAGATATTAATGGATGAGGAAGATTGTAATACCCCATACTTTTTCTAGTTAAAATCCGCCCCTAAAATGTTAAGGGATAGCTTCCAAAATAAAGAATAATTATTTTGTGCAGAATTTTCTAGATCTAGTTAATACCCCATGCAGATTTAATAAGCTTTCCAATGATATAAGATTCGCCTAAATCCGATAACCAAGTGAGAAGTTAGGGCTATTTTAAGCTTCAGTCGTAAAACACCATAATTTGGGTACATAACGGATCGCAGAGATGGTTAGATGATAATTGTCAAATTCTAGTGAGACTCCGCCATATTGGTGCATTACGGAGAGGTCAAATTTCCCATTCGTCAAGATCCAATGAAACTCCGCGATTTCCCCGCATCGCGAAAAAGCCCTTTTTCCCATTTGTCTATTTCCAGTGGCTCATTATGATGATGGTGCATCACGGTGATGGACCAAATGGCAATCTAGAAGAGCATTGTGATGGCTCTACATTGCGGTGTCTTTTTGGGTCCCAGTTGGCAGTTTTCAGTAGGCCACCGTGATCATGGCGTGTCGCGCCATGGGCCAAATTTGAGAATTTTTCCAGTTCCAAGTAAAAATTTAAAAGGGTCTCTTTGATCTTATCCCAAGCCCTTAGTCATGAATAACAGATGATTTAACCCATCTTAAGCATATTACATTCACTTTTCACCAAAATACTCTCAAAGAAAACCCTAGATCATCAAACTTTCACTCCAAGAAATCTAAATTCCTCCATTAATTCTCCAAGAAAAATAAAGATTAAGAATCTCCAATTCAAGAACTCTAAGAATTCATATCCAAAGCATCAATAGAGATTCAAGATTCAATTTTTAGTATCTAGTTCACCAATTGAGGTATGTGGGGTTATGAACACGGATACTCCTTTTACCCTTATGCCCAAAACTTATTTTAATTATGAATTTTACTGAATTTTATATGATTTCCCATGAAATTGAAGTTAGGGTTTTATCCCACTAATGTTATTTACAAGCTTATGAGATTTCTAATGATTTAGAAGTTGAATTACATGATTATGTTAATATTTCAATGCATATTGCTGATATTTCCAAATTTTGAGTTGAATTATCAATGTTTATATTATCAAGCATGAACATTTCGATGTTTTAACATAAGATTGATACATGGGTCACTAAGCCCTAATTTAAGATTGTTATTTCAAGAATTGTTGTGTTATAGGCACCCTAACACTAGATTCCTTTTAAATTATTGATAAATATATGACCTTTTGGTCTCAGAATAGATATGTAATCCACTTTACAGATTTAGATTACAGATTTAGCTTTATAAATATACAATTGGTTTTTATTACAAACCATTAGACTATTTTAAAGTGAATTTTCTTTAAAATGAGCATACAGATTTAATAGGAGTAGTATTTAGCACCGAGATAGGTACGTTACTACATTTCATACCCGAAAACTATGTGCCAATGTAGGATTTAGATTATTCCCACTTCACATGGATGACAGATGTGTGATCTCTTAGATAGGTTATACTCCATGGCAAGAGTATTCCTCCTCTCCCCAACGTGAGGATTCCTCCTTAGGGGGACAAGAATGTTGGACTCCATGAATACTCACATGGTTTATGTCGGTTAAGAGAACCTCCCTACTAGATAACAGAAAAGATTAATAGAAAAGCTTTTAGACGGCTCACAAACTTACTCGGAGATTATTTTACTTAAGATTTCAGATTACAGAATTACAGCTTTTAGTTTCAAACATAAATTGGTGAGCCCTTTTTAACTTAGCCTATACAATTTGAGAATAGTACAGAAGTACAGATTTTAGATCTAAGTGTTATGACTCACAAGATTTATATGTGCTTTACTATTCATGATTTATGATCTTCAGATTCCAGATTACTCAAGCCGATGTGAGTCATTTATATTTAACATGCATGATTTTATAAATTGTGATGATATTGTTTACTTATTACATTCACCCTCACATACTCAGTACATCATCAAAGTACTGATCCACATATACTTATATGTGCTACATTGTCTCATAATGTAGGTTCAGGTCCTCAGTCTCAGCAGGGTGAGTGATTTTCGAGCATCTCGTCTATATCTCTGTAATTGGTGAGTCCTCATGGTTCGGGGAATTATCTATTCAGATTTTTGGGCTATTAGTAGATGTTTCATTATTCATTTCAGATAGTTTAAGTCAGCTGGGGCTTGTCCTAGTGACTCTCTAGACTCAGTCAGTAGAGGCTTGATAGACTACTAGATTCAATTTTACACTTTTGATTCAGTATTCAGGTTTTTCAGTACTATTTTACCAAGTTGAAGGAAAATAAGAAGTTGCATTTATTGAGGTACAGAAGTTGAAGGAAAGAAAGAGAGTAAATAAGAAGGCTAGAATAGGGCAGTTTGATTATGGTCAGAATAGGTCTGGACTGGGAAATCGTTCGTAGTTTCAGAATTGGTCATCTATGCCTGAACCTTCCTCAGCCAATGCTCTCGCACCCATAAGCAAGCAGGAATAGTGGGATATGTCTTCTATGTTCAGATCTCAGAATAGTGTGAGTGGGAAGCCCGATCATCCCTCATGTACTAAGTGTGGCAAGAATCATATGGGTCAATATTTGTAAGGTCAGAAAGGTTGTTATGATTGTGGCCAGATAGGTCACAAAATCAAAGAGAATCCACATGCTAGACAAGGAAACAGAGATGTTCGTCCTCAGACTCGAGCTAATAGTGCACTAGCTCCTCTAAGTCGTCCATCCCCTCCTCAGGGCATATCATCTAGTACTAGTGGTGGTAAATGCCAAAATTGATTCTATGCTTTACCATCTGCTAGGAGTAGGAAGATTTTCCAGATGTTGTTACTGGTATGCGTCATGTCTTTTATCTTGATATTTATGTGTTGTTAGACCCTGGGTATAGTTTCTCTTATGTGATCTCGTTAGTTGCTGTTAATTTTGAAATAATTTTGGAAAAGATCCCTGAGCCTTTCTTGGTTTCTACCCCAGTAGGTGAGTCAGTTGCTGCTAAACAAATCAATAAAAAGTGTCCTATCATTGTCCTTCATGAAGTCATGTTAGCAGACTTTATAGAGTTAGATATGGTTGATTTTGATCTTATTCTTTGTATAGATTGGCTCCATTCCTGTTATCCTTCTATAGATTATCGCACCTATGTGTTAAAGTTTTAGTTCCCAGATGAGCTTGTCTTTGAGTGGTCTGGTAATTTAGTGTCTCCCAAAAGTCATTTCATATCCTACCTTAAAGCCAGAAAGTTGATATCAAACGGTTTCATTTACCACCTAGTTTTAGTTAAGGACACAAAGTCTGAGACTACAACAATTCAGTTAGTCAGTGTAGTTAATGAGTTTCCTGATGCTTTTCTAGAAGATCTCTCAAGGGTACCTCCCGATAGAGAGATAGAATTTGGTATTGACCTTCTCACAAATACTCTATCTATTTCTATACTTCCTTATCGTATGGCTCCCGTAGAGCTTAAGGAGTTGAAAGAGCAATTCAAAGATCTTTTAGATAAAGGTTTCATAAGGCCTAGTGTTTCTCCATGGGGCACTCCCGTCCTATTCGTGCGAAAGAAAGATAGTTCTTTGCGAATGTGCATTGACTATCGTCAGCTAAATAAGGTCACAGTCAAGAACAAATATCCTCTTCCTAGAATTGATGACTTATTTGGCCAACTCCAAGGTGCAAGTTATTTATCAAAGATAGACCTTAGATCCAGTTATCATCATCTTAAAGTAAGGGAATGTATAACCCAAAGACAGCTTTTAGGACCCGTTACGGTTATTTTGAGTTTCTAGTCATGTCTTTCAGGCTAACCAATGCTCCAACAACTTTCATGGACCTCATGAACTGAGTGTTCAAACTGTATCTAGATATGTTTTTCTTAGTATTCATAGAAATATCCTTGTATACTCCTGTAGTAAGGATGACCATGCAGATCATCTTAGAATTGTCTTGCAAACTCATAGGGATCATCAATTGTTAGCCAAATTCAGCAAGTAAGAATTTTGGCTAAGATCAGTAGCCTTTCTCGGTCATATTATTTCTGCCGATAACATTAGAGTTAATCCCTAAAAGACAGAAGCCATAAGAAATTTTCCTAGACCTATCTCTCCGTTGAGGTTTTCTCCCAAGTGGGAAAAGGCGTTTTGAGATACCAAAGTAGATTGTGTGTTCCATGTGTTGATGACTTGAGACAGCATATTATGATGGAAGCGAATAGTGCACATTATTTTATTCATCTAGGAGCCACCAAGATGTATCGCAATTTGGGGGAAATCTATTGGAGGAGTGGTATGAAGAAAAATATAGCAGAGTTTGTAGCAAGGTGTGCAACTTATCAACAGGTTAAGGTAGAGAACCAAAGACCTGGTGGTACATTGCAAGAGTTTAGTATCCCCACTTGGAAGCGGGGAAAGGTGAATATGGATTTTGTGACTGGTTTACCCCATTCACGTTGTCATCATGACTCGGTTTGGGTTTTTGTAGACAGATTGAATAAGTCAGCACATTTTTTGCCAGTTCACAAGTCTTATACAGCTGAGGATTATTATAAGTTATAAATCTGAGAGTTAGTCAGATTGTGTGGAGTACCCTTGCCTATCCTCTCAGATAGGGGTACTTTGTTTACTTTCCAGTTTTGGAGAGCTTTTTAGAAGGGTCTCAATACCCAAGTTCATCTTAGTTCAGCTTTCCACCCTCAGATAGATGGACCATCCAAACTCTATAAGATATGCTGAGGGCATGCGCTCTTGATTTCAAAGGTATTTGGGATGAGCATTTGCCATTGATTGAGTTTGCCTATAATGACAATTACTATTCTAGCATTCAGATAGCCCCATTTGAGGCTATTTATGGGAGGAGATGTAGATCACCCATAGGTTGGTTTGAAATGGGTGAGGTCTCTTTGCTTTGGCCCGATGCAGTATTTGAAGCTATGGAGAAAGTTAAGTTGATTATAGAAAGATTGAAAACAGCCCAGAGTCATCAAAAATCATATGCAGACGTGAGAAAAGGGGACCTCGATTTTCAGTTTGGTGGTTTAATGTATTTGAAAATTTCACCTATGAAAGGGGTAAAGAGATTTGGAAAAAAGGGGAAGCTTAGTCCTCGGTATGTTGGCCCTTATAGAAGTCTGAGTCGTGTTGGGAGAGTAGCTTATGAGCTTGATTTACCCGCAGACTTGTTAGTCGTCCATCCTGTATTCCACGCCTCTATGCTTCAGATGTGCATCGGTGACTCCACTATTGTAGTTCCTTTAGAAAGCTCAAATATTCAGAACGACCTTTCATATGAAGAGATTCCAGTCGATATTTTAGATCATCAGATCCGTAGACTAAGGAACAAAGAAGTTCCCTAGGTCAAAGTTCTTTAGCGAAATTAGTCTGTTGAGGGTGCCACTTGAGAAGTAGAAGCATATATGCGAGACAAGTATCCTCTCCTTTTCTCCACAAACTCAGATTTAGCCAAAGGTAATACTCTACCTTGATTCATTTCTTTTCTAATCATATATTCAGCTATATAGTTGTCCTCATGTAAGTTCATGTACTCACAGAATTACTCAAAAGCTTAGAATGATTTACATTCAGTTGCTCAGTTTATTTTAGTTGTATATGATAGCTTATATTCTCAGATTCCTCAGTATTCTCAGCTTATCTAGCCACATTCAAAAACGAATGATCCAAGGGGGAGATATTGTAATACCCCGTACCTTTTCTAGTTAAAATCCGCCCCTAGAGTGTTTAGGGATAACTTTCAAAATGAATAATAATTATTTCATGTGTAATTTTCCAAATTAATACATCCCATTGTGTGGAAAATTTAATAAGCTTTCCGATGATATAAGATTCGGCTAAAATTGATGATCGAGTGAGAAGTTAGGGATATTTTAAGCTTCAGTCGTAAAACATCATGATTTGGGTCCTTAGCGCATCGCGGAGATGGTTTAAATGATAATTGTCAAATTCTAGTGAGACTCCGTAATATTGGCACGTCACGAAGGGGTTAAATTTCCCATTCGTCAAGATCTAGTGAAACTCCGCGATTTCCTCGCATCGCGAAGAAGCCCTTTTTCCCGTTTGTCCATTTCCAGTGGCTCACCTCGATGATGGAACATTGCAGTGATGGCTAAAATGGCAATATAGTAGAGGATCGAGATGGCTTTGTATCGATGTGTCTTTCCAACTCGCAGTTGGCAGTTTTCAGTAGGCCACCGCGATCATTGGTCATCGCGCCATGGGCCAAATTCAGGAATTTTCCCAGTTCCGAATAAAAATTTAAAAGGGTCTGTTTGGTCTTTTCCAAATCCCTATGTCATGAATAATAGATGATTTAACCCATCCTAAACATATTACATTCACTTTTCACCAAAATACTCTAAAAAAAAAACCTAGAACATCAAACTTTCTCCCCAAGAAATCCAAATTCCTCCATTAATTCTCCAAGGAAATTTAAGATTAAGAATTCCCAATTCAAGAACTCTAAGAATTCATATCCAAAGCATCAATAGAGATCAAGGATTCAAGTTTTAGCATCTAGTTCATCAATTGAGGTATGTGGGGCTATGAACACGGATAGTCCTTTTATCCTTGTGCCCAAAACTAATTTTAATTACGAATTTTACTGAATTTTATATGATTTCCTATGAAATTGAAGTTAGGGTTTATACCCATTAGTGTTATTTACAAGTTTATGATATTTTCAATGATTTAGACGTTGAATTACAAGATTATGTTAATATCTCCATGCATATAGCAGATATTTCCAAATTTTGAGTTGAATTTTCAATGTTTACATTATCAAGCATAAACATTTTGATTTTTTAACATGAGATTGTTACATGGGTCAATAAGCCCTAATTTAAGATTTTTATTTCCAGAATTGTTGTGCAATAAGCACCCTATGATTAGATTTCTTTCAAATTATTGATAAAGATTTGACCTTTTGGTCTCAGAATAGATTGAAATCCACTTTACAAATTCAAATTCCAGATTTAGTTTTACAGATATACAGTTGGTTTTTTATTACAAACTATTAGACTATTTTAAAGTGAATTTTCTTCAGAATTGCCATACAGATTTAATGGGAGTAGTATTTAGCACTGAGATATGTATGTTACTACGATTTCATACCCCAAAACTACGTACCAACGTAGGATTTAAATTATTCCCACTTCTATGTGGATGACAGATATGTGATCACTTAGATTATACTCCCTGGCAAGAGTATGACTCCTCTCCCCAATTTAAGGATTCCTCCTTAGGGGGACAAGAACGTTGGACTCCATGAATGCTCACATGGTTTATGTCGGTTAAGAGAACCTCCCTGCTAGCTAACAGAAAAGATTAATAGAAAAGCTTTTAGAAAAATTAAGTGTAAAGGCTCACAAACTTACTCAGATATTATTTTACTTAAGATTTCAGATTACAGAATTAGAGCTTTTAGTTTCAAACATAAATTGGTAAGCCTTTTTTCACTTAGCCTATACGATTTAAGAATAGAACAAAAGTACAGCTTTTAGAACTAATTGTTATGACTCACAAGATTTATATTATGTGCTTTACTATTCATGATTTATGATCTTCAGATTCTATATTACTCAAGCCAATGTGAGACATTTATATTTAGCATGCATGATTTTATAAATTGTGATGATATTGCTTACTTATTGCATTACCCACATATACTCAGTACATCATCAAAGTACTGATCCACATATACATTTATGTGCTACATTGTCTCATAATGTAGGTTTAGGTGCTCAGTCTCAGCATCGTGAATGATTTTCTAGCATCTCATCTATATCTCAGCAGTTGGTGAGTCCTCATAGTTTGGAGACTTAGCTATTCAGATTTTTGAGTTATTAGTAGATGTTTCATTATTCATTTCAAACAGTTTGAGATAGCTGAGGCCTATCCCAGTGACTCTCTAGACTCAATCACTAGGGGCTTGTCAGACAACTAGATTCAGTTTTAGACTTTTGATTCAGTATTCAGATTTTCCAGTATTGTTTTACCAAGGATTGTGAGATTAGTATGTTTCATATAAGATTTTCGCATTTACTATGTTTCCATATTCATATTTCTTTTATGTTGAGATTCAGATTTAGTAAAAAATTAGCCAGGGTTAGCTCAGGATTACTTGTAGTTCGTAGCACCATAGGGAATCCCGGAAATCAGATTTTGGGGTGTTACAAACTTGGTATCAAAGCCTAAGGTTTAGAGAGTCCTAGGGAGTCAGACAAGCCGCGTTACATAGAGTCTTGATCATCGGGGCAAATTGCGCTAGATCTATAAGTAAGAGGATATAAAGCATTTTAGGAAACCATCCCTTCTTACATGATCTATCATACATTCAGTGTCTCTATCTTCTTCTAAATCGTGCTTTCAGGTGATAAAAAATGCCTCCTCGTCGAGCTAATGCACATAGAAATGATAACTAGCCACCTCAGCCTGCAGATTCTTTGAATGAGAATGTGTCACATACAGAGTTTTAGGATGCTTTTCAGGCACTAGCCTAAGCTGTGATAGCTAATGTTCAGTGCAACCTTCAGCCTACAATTCTACCCTAACAAGATGGGGACTTAGTCGCAGCTAGAATTTGAGATTTTATAAGAATGAACCCGCCAGAGTTCTTTGGGTTGAAGACTGGTAAGAACCCTCAATTTTATCTAGATGAGGTGAAGAAGATCACCCATTATGAATGTTTTTGAAGAGAAAAATATTGAATTGGCATCCTATAGGCTGAAAGATATTGAGTATGATTGGGTAGTGATGTGGAAGAAAAGTAGAGGGGAGAATGTAGCTCCCATGACTTGGCAGATGTATCAGGATACGTTTTTAGACAAGTTTTTTCCACATGAGATAAGGGAAGCTAGGATAGAATATTTCATGAACCTAAGGCAAGGCTCAATAATAGTGAAGGAGTATTGCCTCAAGTTCAACCAATTGTCTAAGTATGCCCCTGATCAGATGGCTGACCCTAGGTCAAGCATGAGTAAGTTTATGATCGATATGTCTGGGTTGGTAGTTAAGGAGTGTAGGACTGCTATGCTCATTAGAGACATGGAGCTTTCTAGGATGATAATTCATGCTCAGCAGATTGAGAAAGAGAAGTTAAAGAAAAGAGAGAGAGTAAATAAGAAGGCTAGAATAGGGCAGTTTGATTATGGTCAGAATAGGTCTGAAGGGGGAAATCGTTCGTAGTTTCAGAATCAGTCATCTATGCTTGAACCTTCCTCAGCTGGTGCTCCTGCGCCTATAAATAGGAAGGAATAGTGGGGTAAGTTTTCTATGCTCAGATCTTAGAATAGTGTGAGTAAGAAGCCCATTCATCCTCCATATGCTAAGTGTGGCAAGAATCATGCGGGTCAATGTTTGTGGGGTCAGAAAGGTTATTATGGTTGTGGCTAGATAGGTCATGGAATTAAAGAGTTCCCGCATACTAGACAGGGAAACAGAGATATTCGTACTCAGACTCGGGCTAACAGTGCACCGGCTCCTTTAGGTTGGCCAGCCCCTTCTCAGGGTGCATCATCTAGTACTAGTGGCGGTCAGTGCCAAAATCGATTTTATGCTTTACCATCTCACCAGGAGTAGGAAGATTTTCCAGATGTTGTTACTGGTATGCTTCATCCCTTTTATCTTGATATTTATGTGTTGTTAGACCCTGGGTCTAGTTTCCCTTATGTGACCCCATTAGTTGTTATGAATTTTAAAATAAGTTCAAAAAAGATCCCTGAGCCTTTCTTGATTTCTACACCAGTAGGTAAGCCAGTTACTGCTAAACAAATCAATAAAACGTGTCCTATCACTATCCTTCATGAAGTCATGTTAGCAGATATGCTTTTATAAATTGTCGCACCTGTGTGTTAAAGTTTCAGTTCCCAGATGAGCCAGTCTTTGAATGGTCTGGTAATTCAGTGTCTCCTAAAAGTCATTTCATATCTTAACTAAAAGCCAGAAATTTGATATCAAATAGTTACATTTACCACCTAGTTTGAGTCAAGGACGCAAAGTCTGAGACTCCAACAATTCAGTCAGTCAGTGTAGTTAATCAATTTCCTGATGTTTTTCCAGAAGATCTCCCAAGGATACCTCCTGATAGAGAGATAAAATTTGGTATTAACCTTCCCCCAAATACTCTGCCTATTTCTATCCCTCCTTATCGTATGGCTCCCGCAGAGCTTAAGGAGTTAAAAGAGCAACTCAAAGATCTTTTAGATAAAGGTTTCATAAGGCCTAGTGTTTCTCCATAGGGCGTTCCCATCCAAGCCATGCGGAATAAAGATGGTTCTTTACGAATGTGCATTGACTATCGTCAGCTAAATAAGGTCACAGTCAAGAACAAATATCCTTTTCCTAGAATTAATCACTTATTTGGCCAACTCCAAAGTGCAAGTTATTTCTCTAAGATAGACCTTAGATCTAGCTATCATCATCTTAAAGTAAGGGAATGTGATAACCCAAAAACAGCTTTTAGGACCCGTTACGGTTATTTTGAGTTTCTAGTCATGTCTTTTGAGCTAACCAATGCTCCAACAACTTTTATGGACCTCATGAACCGAGTGTTCAAATAGTATCTAGATATTTTTTTCATAGTATTCATAGATAATATCCTTGTATACTCCCGTAGTAAGGATGACTAGATAGATCATCTTTGAATTTTTTTGTAAACTCTTAGGGATCGTCAATTGTACACCAAATTCAGCAAGTGTGAATTTTGGCTAAGATCAGTAGCCTTTCTTGGTCATATTATTTCTGCCGATAGCATTAGAGTTGATCCCCAAAAGATAGAAGTCGTAAGAGATTATCCTAGACTTATCTCTCCGTCAGACATTAGGAGTGTCTTAGGTCTAGCTACTTATTACCACCATTTTGTTGAAGGTTTCTCATCTATCGCATCCCCTATGTTTAGACTGACCCAAAAGAAAGTTAAGTTACTATGGTCGGATTCCTGTGACAAGAGTTTTTAGAAGTTGAAGACTCGACTCACTTCACCCTCTGTTTTAGCATTACACGATGGTACAGATGATTTTATGGTGTATTATAATGCCTCTAGAGTTGGTTTGAGTTGTATGTTAATGCATAGAGGTAAGGTTATAGCCTATTTCTCTAGACAGTTGAAGCCTCACGAAAAAAATTATCCAACCCATGATCTCGGGTTAGTTGTTGTGGTGTTTACTTTGAAAATCTGGAGACACTATCTGTATGGTGTACATGTTGATGTGTTCACGGACCACAAAAGCTTGCAGTATGTTTTTACCTAGAGGGAGTTGAAATCTTTATTAGGGAGATAGTTAAAATTGTTGAAGGATCATGATATGAGTGTGTTGTACTATCTGGGAAAGGCCAATGTAGTGGCAGACACCCTTAGTAAATTTTCTATGGGCAGTGTTGTTCATGTGGAGAATGATAAGAAAGAGTTATCTCAAAAAGTTCATCAATTAGCTAGATTGGGTGTTTGGTTGGTTGACTCAGCTGAAGGGAATGTTTGGGTTCAGAGTAGTTCCAAATCTTCCCTAGTTTCGGAAGTGAAGAATAAGTAAGATATGGATTCAAGTTTGGTCAAACTAAATGAGTCAGTTAAAGACCAAAAGGTCGAGGTTTTCTCCCAAGTGGGAGAAGGCATGTTGAGATACCAAAGTAGATTGTGTGTGCCATATGTTGATGACTTGAGACAGCGAATTATGGCAGAAGCGTATGGTGCACGTTATTCTATTCATCTGGGAGCCACCAAGATGTATCGCAATTTGCAGGAAATCTATTGGTGGAGTGGAATAAAAAAAGATATAGCAGAGTTTTTAGCAAGGTGTGCAACTTGTCAACAGGTTAAGGTAGAGCACCAAAGACGTGGTTGTATTTTCCAAGAGTTTGGTATCCCTACTTTGAAGTGGGAAGAGGTGAATATGGATTTTGTGACTGATTTACCCCATTCGCATCGTCATCATGACTTTGTTTAGGCTTTTATAGATAGATTGACAAAGTCAGCTCATTTTTTGCCAGTTCACATGTCTCATACAACTGAGGATTATGCTAAGTTGTATATCCGAGAGTTAGTCAGATTACATGGAGTTCCCTTGTCTATCATATCATATAGGGGTACTTAGTTTACTTCCCAATTTTGGAGAGCTTTTTAAGGGCCTCGGTACCCAAATTCATCTTAGTTTAGCTTTCCACCCTCAGATAGATGGACCATCCAAACTCTAGAAGATATGTTGAGGGCATGTGCTCTTGATTTCAAAGCTATTTAGGATGAGCAATTGCCATTGATTGAGTTTTCCTGTAATAACAGTTACTATTCTAGCATTCAGATGGTCCTGTTTGAGGCTATTTATGGGAGGAGATTTAGATCACCCATAGGTTGGTTTAAAGTGGGTGAGGCCGCTTTGCTTGGGCCCGATGCAGTATTTGAAGCTATGGAGAAAGTTAAGGTGATTAGAGAAAGATTGAAAATAGCCCAGAGTCATCAAAAATCATATGCAAACGTGAGAAAAAGGGACCTCGAGTTTGAGGTTGGTCATTTAGTGTATTTGAAAAATTCACCTATGACAGGGGTGAAGAGATTTGGCAAAAAGGGGAAGCTTAGTCCTCAGTATATTGAACCCTTATAGAAGTCTGAGTCGTGTTAGGAGAGTAGCTTATGAGCTTGATTTTCCCACAGACTTGTCAGTCGTTCATCCGATATTCCACATCTCTATGCTTAAGAAGTGCATCAGTGACTCCACTATTGTAGTTCCTTTAGAAAGCTCAGATATTCAGAAGGGCCTTTCATACAAAGAGATTCCAGTTGAGATTTTAGATCATCAGATCCGTAGACTAAGTAACAAAGAAGTTCCCTAGGTCAAAGTTCTTTGGCAGAATTAGTCTTTTGAGGGTGCAACTTGCGAAGCAGAAGTAGATATACGAGACAAGTATCCTCATCTTGTCTCCGAAAACTCAGATTTAGCCAAAGGTAATACTCTACCTTGATTCAGTTCTTTTCTAATCATATATTCAGCTATATAGTTGTCCTCATGTAAGTTCATGCACTCACAGAATTACTCAGAAGCTCAGAATTATTTAGATTCAGTTGTTCAGTTTATTTTAGTTGTGCATGATAGCTTATTGTCTTAGATCCCTCAGTATTCGCAGCTTATCTACTCACATTAGAGGACGAATGTTCCAAGGGGGAGATGTGGTAATAACCCATACCTTATCTAGTTAAAATCCGCCCCTAGAATGTTAAGGGATAACTTCCAAAATAAAGAATTTCATGTGGAATTTTCCAGATTAATACATCCCATTGTGTGGGAAATTTAATAAGATTTCCGATGATATAATATTCGGCTAAATTTGATGACCGAGTGAGAAGTTAGGGATATTTTAAGCGTCAGTCATAAAACATCATGATTTAGGTCCTTAGCGCGTCGCGGAGATGTTTTAAATGATAACTGTCAAATTTTAGCGAGACTCCACGATATTGACATATCGCGGAGCAGTCAACTTTCCCATTCATCAAGATCTAGTAAAACTCCACGATTTCTCCACATTGTGGAGAAGCCTTTTTTTCTCTTTTGTCTATTTCTAGTGGCTCACCATGATGATGGAACATCACGGTGATGGCCGAAATAGCAATCTAGCAGAGGATCATAATGGCTTTGCATTGCAGTGCCTTTCCAGGTCCTAGTTGGCAGTTTTTAGTAGGCCACCGCGATCATGGCGCATCGCGCCATGGGTCAAATTCAGGAATTTTCCCAGTTCTGAGTAAAAATTTAAAAGGGTCTCTTTGGTCTTTTCCCAAGCCTTATGTCATGAATAACAGATGATTTAACCCATCTTAAACATATTACATTCACTTTTCACCAAAATAGTCTTAAATAAAACCCTAGATCATCAAACTTTCTCCCTAAGAAATCCAAATTCCTCCATTAATTCTCCATGGAAATTCAGGATTAAGAATCCCTAATTCAAGAACTCTAAGAATTCATCTTCAGAGCATCAATAAAGATCCAAGATTCAAGTTTTAGCATCTAGTTCATCAATTTAGGTATGTGGGGCTATGAACATGGATGCTCCTTTGATCCTTGTTCCCAAAACTTATTTTAATTATGAATTTTGTTAAATTTTATATGATTTATCATGAAATTGAAGTTAGGGTTTATATCCATTAGTGTTATTTACAAGCTTATGCGATGTCTAATGAATTAAAAGTTGAATTACATGATTATGTTATTATTTCCATGCATATTGCAGATATTTCTAGCTTTTAAGTTGAATTATCAATGTTTACATTATCAAGCATTAACATTTTGATGTTTTAACTTGAGATTGATACATGGGCCATTAAGACCTAATTTAAGATTGTTATTTCCAGAATTGTTGTGCTATAAGAACCCTATGATTAGATTCCTTTCAAATTATTGATAAAGATTTGACCTTTTGGTCTCAGAATATTAATGAAATCCACTATACAGATTCAAATTACAGATTTAGCTTTACAGATATACAATTGGTTTTTATTAAAAACTATTAGACTATTTTAAAGTGGATTGTCTTCAGAATGAGCATACAGATTTCATGGGAGTAGTATTTAGCACCGAGTTGGGTACGTTACTACGGTTTCATTCCCCAGAACTATATGCAAACTTAGGATTTAAATTATTCCCACTTCTACGTGGATGACAAATATGTGATCACTTAGATTGGTTATACTCCCTGGCAAGAGTATGATTCCTCTCCCCAACGTGAGGATTCCTCCTTAGGGGGACAAGAACGTTGGATTTCATGAATACTCACATGGTTTATGTCGGTTAAGAGAACCTCGCTGCTAGCTAACGGAAAATATTAACAGAAAAGCTTTTATAAAAATTAAGTGTAAAGGCTCACAAACTTACTCAGATATTATTTTATTTATATTTAAGATTACAGAATTAGAGCTTTTAGTTTCAGACATAAATTGGTATGCCTTTTTTGACTTAGCCTATACGATTTGAGAATAGAAAAAAAGTACAGCTTTTAGAACTAATTGTTATGACTCACAAGATTTATATTATGTTCTTTACTATTCATGACTTATGATCTTCAGATTCCAAATTACTCAAGTCGATGTGAGTCATTTACATTTAGCATGCATGATTTTATATATTGTGATGATATTGCTTACTTATTGTATTCACCCTCATATACTCAATACATCATCAAAGTACTAATCCACATATACGTCTATATGCTACATTGACTCATAATGTAGGTTCAGGTGCTCAGTCTCAGCAACGTGAGTGATTTTCTAGCATCTCATCTATATCTCTGCAGTTGGTGAGTCCTCATAGTTAGGGGACTTAGCTATTCAGATTTTTGACTTATTAGTAGATGTTTCATTATTCATTTCAGACAGTTTGAGTCAACTGGGGCCTGTCCCAGTGACTCTCTAGACTCACTCACTAGGGGCTTGTCGGACTACTAGATTCTGTTTTAGACTTTTGATTCAGTATTCAGATTTTTCAGTATTGTTTTACCAAGGATTATGAGATTAGTATGTTTCATATAATATTTTCGCATTTACTATGTTTCCATATTCATATTTCTCTTATGTTAAGATTCAAATTTAGTACAAAATTAGCTAGGATTAGCTCAGGACTACTTGTAGATCATAGCACCATATGGCATCCTAAAAATCAGATTTTGCGGTGTTACAAACTTGGTATCAGAGCCTAAGGTTTAGAGAGTCCTAGAGAGTCAGACAAGCTGCGTTACATAGAGTATCATCAGCGTAAATCACGCCAAATCTATGAGTAAGCAGATATAAAGTATTTTAGGAAACCATCCCTTCTTTCATGATCTATCATACATTCAATGACTCTATTTTTTCTAACTCGTGCTTTCATGTGATAAAAAATGCCTCTTCATTGAGCTAACGAACATAGAAATGATAACCAGCCACCTCAGCTTACAGATCCTTTAAATGAAAATATGACACATAGGGAGTTTCAGGATGCCTTTTAGGCGCTAGCCCAAGCTATGACAGCTAATGTTCAGGGAAACCATCAGGTAACAATCCCACCCTAATAAGAAGGGCACTTAGTCACAGCCAGAATTGGAGATTTTATGAGAATGAACCCGCCAGAGTTCTTTGGGTTGAAGACAGGTGAGAACCCTCAGTTATATCTAGATAAGGTAAAGAAGATCACCTATTATGAATGTTTTTAAAGAGAAAAGTGTTGAATTGGCATCCTATAAGCTGAAGGATATTGAGTATGATTGGATAGTGATGTGGAAGAAAAGTAGAGGGGAGAATACAGATCCCATGACATGGCAGATGTATCAGGATGCATTTTTAGACAAGTTCTTTCCACATGAGATAAGGGAAGCTAAGATAGAAGAGTTCATGAACCTAAGACAAGGTTCAATGACAGTATAGGAGTATTGCCTCAAGTTCAACCAGTTGTCTAAATATGCCCCTGATCAGATGGCTGACCTAAGGCTAAGCATGAGTAAGTTTGTGATCGGTATGTCTGGGTTGGTAGTTAAGGAGTGTAGGACTGCTATGCTCATTAGAGACATGGATCTTTCTAGGATGATAATTCCTGCTCAGTAGATTGAGGCAAAGAAATTGAAGAAAAGAGAGAGAGTAAATAAGAAGGCTAGAATAGGGCAATTTGATTATGGTCAGAATAGGTTTGGAGGGGGAAATTATTCGTAGTTTCAGAATCGGTCATCTATGCCTGAAACTTCCTCAGCCAGTGCTCCCGCACCCGCAAACAGGCATAAACAGTGGAGTATGTTTTCTATGTTCAGATCTCAGAATAGTGTAAGTGGGAAGCCCGACATCCCCCATGTGCTAAGTGTGGCAAGAATCATGCGGGTAAATATTTTTTAGGTCAGAAAGGTTGTTATGGTTGTGGCCAGATAAGTCACGAAATCAAAGAGTGCCCGCATGCTAGACAGGGAAACAGAGATGTTCATCCTCAGACTCAGGCTAATAATGCACCGGCTCCTCTAGGTTGCCCAGTCCCTCCTCGGGGCGCATCATCTAGTACTAGTGTTGGTCAATGCCAAAATCAATTTTATGTATTACCATCTCGCCAAGAGTAGGAAGATTTGCCAGATGTTGTTACTAGTATGCTTCGTGTCTTTCATATTGATATTTATGTGTTGTTAAACCCTGGGTCTAATTTCTCTTATGTGACCCCGTTAGTTGCTATGAATTTTGAAATAAGTTTGAAAAAAATCCCTAACCCTTTCTTGGTTTCTACCCCAGTAGGTGAGTTAGTTACTGCTAAACAAATCAATAAAAAGTGTCCTATCACTGTCCTTCATGAAGTCATATTAGAAGATATGTTTTAATAGATTGTCGCACTCGTGTGTTAAAATTTTGGTCCCCAGATAAGCCAATCTTTGAGTGGTCTGGTAATTCAGTATCTCCCAAAAGTCATTTCATATCTTACCTTAAAGCCAGAAAGTTGATATCAAACGGTTACAATTACAACCTAGTTTGAGTCAAGGACACAAAGTCTGAGACTCCAACAATTCAGTCAGTCAGTGCAGTTAATGAGTTTCCTGATATTTTTCCAGAAGATCTCCCAAGGGTACCTCCCGATAGAGATATAGAATTTGGTATTGACCTTCTTCCATATACTACGCCTATTTTTATCCCTCCTTATCGTATGACTTCCGAAGGGCTTAAGGAGTTGAAAGAGCAACTCAAAGATCATTTAGATAAAGGTTTCATAAGGACTAGTGTTTCTCCATGGGGTGCTCCCGTCCTATTCGTGCGAAAGAAAGATGGTTCTTTGCCAATGTGCATTGACTATCGTTAGCTAAATAAGGTCACATTCAAGAACAAATAGCCTCTTCCTAGAATTGATAACTTATTTGGCCAACTCCAAGGTGCAAGTTATTTCTCAAAGATAGACCTTAGATCTAGTTATCATCATCTTAAAGTAAGGGAATGTGATGACCCAAAGACAGTTTTTAGGACCCGTTACGGTTATTTTGAGTTTCTAATCATGTCTTTTGGGCTAACCAATGCTCCAACAACTTTCATGGAACTCATGAACTGAGTGTTCAAACAGTATCTGGACATGTTTTTCATAGTATTCATAGATAATATCCTTATATACTCCCGTAGTAAGGATGACCATGTAGATCATCTTAGAATTGCCTTGCAAACTCTTAGGGATCATCAATTATTTGCCAAATTCAGCAAGTGTGAATTTTGGCTAAGGTCAGTAGCCTTTCTCGGTCATATTATTTTTTGCCGATAGCATTAGAGTTGATCTCCAAAGACAAAAGCTGTAAGAAAATTTGCCTAGACCTATCTCTCCGTTAAACATTAGGAGTTTCTTAGGTCTAGCTGGTTATTACCACCATTTTGCAGAAGGTTTCTCATCTATTGCATCCCCTATGCCTAGACTGACCCAAAAGAAAGTTAAGTTACTATGGTCGGATTCCTGTGACAAGAGTTTTTAGAAGTTGAAGACTCGACTCACTTCATCCCCAGTTCTAGCAATACCCAATGGTACGAATTTTTTTATGTCGTATTATGATGCCTCTAGAGTTGGTTTGGGTTTTGTTTTAATGCATAGAGGTAAAGTTATAGCCTATTCCTCTAGACAATTGAAGCCTCACAAAAAGAATTACCCAACCCATGATCTCGAGTTAGCTGTTGTGGTGTTTTCTTTGAAAATCTGGAGACACTATCTAAATGGAGTACATATTGATGTGTTCACAGACCATAAAAGCATGCAGTATGTGTTTACCCAGAGGGATTTGAAATCTTTGTCAGGGAGATGGTTAGAATTATTGAAGGATTATGATATGAGTGTGTTGTACCATCTGGGCAAGGTCAATATAGTGGCAGACACCCTTAGTAGATTATCTATGGGCAGTGTTGCTCATGTGGAGAATGATAAGAAATAGTTGTCTCTAGAAGTTCATCAATTAGCTAGATTGGGTGTTTGGTTGGTTGATTCAACTAAAGGGAATGTTTGGGTTCAGAGTAGTTCCGAATCTTCCCTAGTTTTGGAAGTAAAGAGAAGTAAGATATGAATTCTAGTTTGGTCAAACTAAAGGTGTCGGTTAAAGACCAAAAGGTCGAGGTTTTCTCCCAAGTGGGAGAAGGCATGTTGAGATACCAAAGTAGGTTGTGTGAGCCATATATTTATGACTTGAGACAGCGGATTATGGCAGAAACGTATGGTGCACATTATTATCTTCATGCAGGAGCCACCAAGATGTATCCGATTTGCAGGAAATCTATTGGTGGAGTTGAATTAAGAAAGATATAGCAGAATTTGTAGCAAGATATACAACTTATCAATGGGTTAAGGTAGAGAACCAAAGACCTAGTGGTACATTGCAAGAGTTTGGTATCCCCACTTGGAAGTGTGGAGAGGTGAATATGGATTTTGTGACTAATTTACCCTATTTGCGTTGTCATCATGACTTGGTTTGGGTTTTTGTAGATAGATTGAATAAGTCAGCTCATTTTTTGCCAGTTCACATGTTTTATAAAGTTGAGGATTATGCGAAGTTATACATCCGAGAGTTAGTCAGATTGCATGGAGTTCCCTTGTCTATCATCTCATATAGGGGTACTCAGTTTACTTTCCAGTTTCGAAGAGCTTTTTAGAAGGGTCTCGATACCCAAGTTCATCTTAGTTCAGCTTTTCACTCTCAGATAGATGGACCATCCAAACTATAGAAGATATGCTGAAGGTATATGCTCTTGATTTCAAATGTATTTGTGATGAGCATTTGCCATTGATTGAGTTTGACTATAATAACAGTTACTATTCTAGCATTCAGATGGCCCCGTTTGAGGCTATTTATAGGAGGATTATAGATCGCCCATAGGTTGGTTTGAAGTGGATGAGGCCACTTTTCTTGGTCCCAATGCAGTGTTTGAAGCTATGGAAAAAGTTAAGTTCATTAGAGAAAGATTGAAAACAACCCAGAGTCATTAAAAATCATATACAGACATGAGAAGAAGGGACCTCGAGTTTGAGGTTGGTCATTTAGTGTATTTGAAAAATTCACCTATGGAAGGGGTGAAGATATTTGGCAAAAAAGGGGAAGCTTAGTCCTCGGTATGTTGGCCCTTATAGAAGTCTGATTCGTGTTGGGAGAGTAGCTTATGAGCTTGCTTTGCCCGCAGACTTGCCAGTCGTTCATCCTGTATTCCACGTCTCTATGCTTAAGAAGTGCTTTGGTGACTCCACTATTGTAGTTCCTTTAGAAAGATCAGATATTCAGAACGGCCTTTCATACGAAGAGATTCCAGTTAAGATTTTAGATCATCAGATCCGTAGACTATGGAATAAAGAAGTTCCCTGGGTCAAAGTTCTTTGGCGGAATTAGTCTGTTGAGGGTGCCACTTGGAAAGTAGAAGCAGATATGCGAGACAAGTATCCTCACCTTTTCTCTGCAAACTGGGATTTAGCCAAAGGTAATACTCTACCTTGATTCAGTTCTTTTCTAATCATATATTCAGCTATATAGTTGTCCTCATGTAAGTTCATGCACTCACAGAATTACTCAGAAGCTCAGAATGATTTAGATTCAGTTGTTCAGTTTATTTTAGTTGTGCAT
This sequence comes from Capsicum annuum, assembly GCF_002878395.1. NCBI lineage: Eukaryota > Viridiplantae > Streptophyta > Magnoliopsida > Solanales > Solanaceae > Capsicum > Capsicum annuum. The sequence continues at coordinate 55,822,632 of NC_061113.1, read as the reverse complement.
GATAGCTTATTGTCTTAGATCCCTTAGTATTCGCAGCTTATCTACCCACATTAGAGCACGAATGTTCCAAGGGGGAGATGTGGTAATACCCCATACCTTATCTAGTTAAAATCCGCCCCTAGAATGTTAAGGGATAACTTTCAAAATGAAGAATAATTATTTCATATGGAATTTTCAAGATTAATACATCCCATTGTGTGGGAAATTTAATAAGATTTTTGAAGATGTAAGATTCGGCTAAATTTGATGACCGGGTGAGAAGTTAGGGATATTTTAAGATTCAGTCGTAAAACATCATGATTTGGGTCCTTAGCGCGTCTCAGAGATGTTTTAAATGATAATTGTCAAATTCCAATGAGACTCTGTGATATTGGCACATCTCGGAGAGGTCAAATTTCCCATTCGTCAAGATCTAGTGAAACTCCACGATTTCCCCGCATCGCGGACAAGCCCTTTTTCCTATTTATCTATTTCCAGTGGCTCACCACGATGATGGAATATTCCGATGATGGCTAATATGGAAATATAGTAGAGGATCATGATGGCTTTGCATCGCAATGTCTTTCTAGGTCCCAGTTTGCAATTTTCAGTAGGCCACCGTGAACATGGCCTCGCGCCATGGGTCAAATTCAGGAATTTTCCCAATTCCGAGTAAAATTTTAAAAGGGTCTCTTTGGTCTTTTCCCCAAGACCTATGTCATGAATTACAGATGATTTAACCTATCCTAAACATATTACATTCACTTTTCACCAAAATAGTCTCAAATAAATCCCTAGATCATCAAACTTTCTCCCCAAGAAATCCAAATTCCTCCATTAATTCTGCATGGAAATTCAAGATTAAGAATCTCCAATTCAAGAACTCTAAGAATTCATCTCCAAAGCATCAATAAAGATCCAACATTCAAGTTTTAGCATCTAGTTCATCAATTTAGGTATGTGGGGCTATGAACACGGATACTTCTTTCATCCTTATGCCCAAAACTTATTTTAATTACGAATTTTATTGAATTTTATATGATTTTCCATGAAATTGAAGTTCGGGTTTATATCCATTTAATGTTATTTACAAGCTTATGAGATGTCTAATGAATTAAAAGTTAAATTACATGATTATGTTAATTTCCATAAATATTGCAGATATTTCCAAATTTTGAGTTGAATAATCAATATTTACATTATCAAGCATGAACATTTTGATATTTTAACATGAGATTGATACATAGGCCACTAAGCCCTAATTTAAGATTGATATTTCTAGAATTGTTGTGCTATAAGAACCCTATGATTAGATTCCTTTCAAATTATTGATAAAGATTTGACCTTTTAGTCTCAGAATATTAATGAAATCCACTTTACAGATTCAAATTACAGATTTAGCTTTACAGATATACAATTGGTTTTTATTAAAAACTATTAGACTATTTCAAAGTGGATTTTCTTCAGAATGAGCATACAGATTTAATGGGAGTAGTATTTAGCACTGAGATGGGTACGTTACTACGGTTTCATTCCCCAGAACTACATGCAAACGTAGGATTTAAATTATTCGCACTTCTACGTGGATGACAGATATGTGATCACTTAGATTGGTTATACTCCCTAGCAAGAGTATGACTCCTCTCCCCAACGTGAGGATTCCTCCTTAGGGGGACAAGAACGTTGGATTTCATGAATGCTCACATGGTTTATATCGGTTAGGAGAACCTCGCTGCTAGCTAATGGAAAAGATTAATAGAAAAGCTTTTATAAAAATTAAGTGTAAAGGCTCACAAACTTACTCAGATATTATTTTATTTATATTTAAGATTACAGAATTAGAGCTTTTAGTTTCAGACATAAATTCGTATGCCTTTTTTGACTTAGCCTATACGATTTGAGAATAGAAAAAAAGTACAGATTTTAGAAATAAGTGTTATGACTCACAAGATTTATATTATGTGCTTTACTATTCATGACTTTTGATCTTCAGATTTTAAATTACTCAAGCCAATGTGAGTCATTTACATTTAGAATGCGTGATTTTATAAATGGTGATGATATTGCTTTCTTATTGCATTCATCCACATATACTCAATACATCATCAAAGTACGGACCCATATATACGTCTATGTGCTACATTGTCTCATAATGTAGGTTCAGCTGCTCAGTCTCAGCAGCATGAGTGATTTTCTAGCATCTCATCTACATCTCAGTAGTTGGTGAGTCCTCATAGTTTAGGGACTTAGCTATTCAGATTTTCGAGTTATTAGTAGATGTTTCATTATTCATTTCAGACAGTTTGAATCAGCTGGGGCCTGTCCCAGTGACTCTCTAGACTCAGTCACTAGGGGTTTGTCGGTCTACTAGATTCAGTTTTAGACTTTTGATTCAGTATTTAGATTTTTTAGTATTATTTTACCAAGGATTCTGAGATTACTATGTTTTATATAAGATTTTCGCATTTACTTTGTTTCCATATTCATATTTCCCTTATGGTGAGATTCAAATTTGTATAAAATTATCTAGGGTTAGCTCAGTGCTACTTGTAGTTCGTAGCACCATATGGCATCCGAAAAATTAAACTTTGGGGTGTTACAAATTTGGTATCAGAGCCTAAGGTTTAGAGAGTCCTAGGGAGTCAGAAAATACGTGTTACATAGATTCTTGATCATCCATGTAAATCGTACCATATCTATGAGTAAGAGGATATAAAATATTTTAGGAAACCATCCCTTCTTTCATGATCTATCATACATTCAGTGTCTCTAACTTTTTCTAACTCGTGCTTTTACGTAATAAAAAAAAGCCTCCTCGTCGAGTTAACACACACAAAATTAACAACCAGCCACCTCAGCCTTTAGATTTTTTGAATGAGAATGTGTCACATACAGAGTTTTAGGCTTTCTTTCAGGTGCTAGCCCAATCTGTGACAGCTAATGTTTAGGACAACCGTCAGGATACAGTCCTACCCTAATAAGATGGGGACTTAGTCGCAGCCAGAATTTGAGATTTTATGAGAATAAACCCACTAGAGTTCTTTGGGTCGAAGATAGATGAGAACCCTTAGTTGTATCTAGATGAGGTGAAGAAGATCACCCATTATGCATATTTTTGGAGAGAAAAGTGTTGAATTGGCATCCTATAGGCTGAAGGATATTGAGTATGATTGGGTAGTGATGTGAAAGAAAAGTAAAGGGGAGAATACAGCTCCCATGACTTGGTAGATGTATCAGGATGCGTTTTTAGACAAGTTCTTTCCACATGAGATAAGGAAAGCTAATATAGAAGAGTTCATGAACCTGAGGCAAGGCTTAATGATAGTGAAGAAGTATTGCCTCAAGCTTAACCAGTTGTCTAACTATGCCTCTGATCAGATAGCTGACCCTAGGTCAAGCATGAGTAAGTTTGTGATCGGTATGTCTAGGTTGGTAGTTAAGAAGTGTAAGACTGCTATGCTCATTGGAGACATGGATCTTTATAGGATGATAATTCATGCTCAGCAGATTGAGGTAGAGAAGTTGAAGGAAAGAGAGAGAGTAAATAATAAGGATAGAATAGGGCAGTTTAATTATGGTCAGAATAGGTCTGGATGGGGAATCATTCATAGTTTCAGAATCGATCATCTATGCCTGAACCTTCCTCAGCCAGTGCTCTCACACCCATAAACAGGCAGGAATAGTAAGGTAAGTTTTCTATGTTCAGATCTCAAAATAGTGTGAGTGGGAAGCCCAATCATCCCCAATGTGATAATTGTGGCGAGAATCATACGGTTAAATATTTTTGGGGTTGGAAAGGTTGTTATGGTTGTGTCCAGATGGGTCACAGAATCAAAGAGTGCCCGTATGCTAGAAAGGAAACAGAGATGTTCGTCCTCAGACTCGGGCTAATAGTGCATCGGCTCTACTAGGTAGCCCAGCCCCTCCTCAGGGCATATCATCTAGTACCAGTGGTGGTCAATGCCAAAATCAATTTTATCTTTTACCATCTCCCCAGGAGTAGGAAGATTTCCTAGATGTTATTACTGGTATGCTTCGTGTCTTTCATCTTGATATTTATGAGTTGTTAGACCCTGGATCAAGTTTCTCTTATATGACCCCGTTAGTTGCTATGAATTTTAAAATAAGTTCGAAATAGAGCCCTGAGCCTTTCTTGGTTTCTACGCCAGTAGGTGAGTCAGTTATTGCTAAACAAATCAATTAAAAGTATCCTAACTCTATCCTTTATGAAGCCATGTTAGCAGACTATATAAACTTAGATATGGGTGATTTTGATCTTATTCTTGGTATAGATTGGCTCCATTCTTGTTATGCTTCTATAGATTATCGCACTTGTGTGTTAAAGTTTTAGGTCCCAGATGATCCAATATGTGAGTGGTCAGGTAATTTAGTGTCTCTCAGAAGTCATTTCATAATTTACCTTAAACCCAGAAAGTTGATATCAAATGGTTGCAATTACCATCTAGTTCGATTCAAGGACACAAAGTCTGAGACTTCAACAATTCAGTCAGTCAGTGTAGTTTAAGAGTTTCCTGATGTTTTTTCAGAAGATCTCCCAAGGGTACCTCCCGATAGAGAGATAGAATTTGGTATTGACCTTTTCCCAAGTACTCTGCCTATTTCTAACCCTCCTTATCGTATGGCTTCCGCAAGGCTTAAGGAGTTGAAAGAGTAACTCAAAGATCTTTTAGCTAAAGGTTTCATAAGGCCTAGTGTTTCTCTATGGAGCGCTCCTGTCCTATTCATGTGAAAGAAAGATGGTTCTTTATGAATGTGTATTAACTATCGTCAGCTAAATAAGGTCACAGTCAAGAACAAATATCATCTTCCTAGAATTGATGACTTATTTGGCTAACTCCAAGGTGCAAGTTATTTATCAAAGATAGACCTTAGATCTAGTTATCATCATCTTAAAGTAAGGGAATGTGAGTTTCTAGTCATGTCTTTCGAGCTAACCAATGCTCCAACAACTTTCATGGACCTCATGAACCAAGTGTTCAAACAGTATCTAGACATATTTTTCATAGTATTCATAGATAATATCCTTGTATACTCCCATAGTAAGTATGACCATGTACATCATCTTAGAATTGTCTTACAAACTCTTAAGTATCATCAATTGTTCACCAAATTCAGCAAGTGTGAATTTGGCTAAGATCAGTAGCCTTTCTCGGTCATATTATTTTTATCGATATCATTAGAGTTGATCCCCAAAAAACAGAAGCCGTAAGAAATTTGCCTAGACCTATCTCTCTGTCGGACATTAGGAGTTTTTTGGGTCTAGCTGGTTATTACCACTATTTGTTTGAAGGTTTCTCATCTATTGCATCCCCTATGTTTATACTGACCCAAAATAAAGTTAAGTTCCTGTGGTCGGATTCCTGTGAGAAGAGTTTTCAGAAGTTGAAGACTCGACTTACTTTAACCCCAGTTTTAGCGTTACCCGATGGTATGAATGTTTTTATGGTTTATTATGATGCCTCTAGAGTTGGTTTCGGTTGTGTATTAATGCATAGAGGTAAGGTTATATCCTATTCCTCTAGACAGTTGAAGCCTTATGAAAAAAATTACCCAACCCATGATCTCGAGTTAGCTGTTGTGGTGTTTGCTTTGAAAATCTGGAGACAATATCTGTATGGTGTACATATTGATGTGTTCACGGATCACAAAAGCTTGCAGTATGTGTTTACCCAGAGGGAGTTGAAATCTTTGTCAGGGAGATGGTTAGAATTATTTAAGGATTATGATATAAGTTTGTTGTACCATCCGGGTAAGGCCAATGTAGTGGCAGACGCCCTTAGTAGATTGTTTATGGGCAGTGTTGCTCGTGTGGAGAATGGTTGGAAAGAGTTATCTTGAGAATTTCATTGATTAGATAGATTGGTTGTTAGGTTGGTTTAATCCGCTAAAGGGAATGTTTGGGTTCAGAGTAGTTCTGAATCTTCCCTAGTGTCAGAAGTGAAGGAGAAGCAAGATGTGAATTCTAGTTTGGTCAAACTAAAGGAGTCAGTTAAAGACCAAAAGGTAGAGGTTTTCTTCTAAGAGGTTGATGGCATGTTGAGATACTAAAGTAGATTATGTGAGTCATATGTTGATTATGGCAGAAGCATATGGTACATGTTATTCTATTCATCCAGGAGCAACCAAGATGTATCGCGACTTGCAGGAAATCTATTGCTGGTGTGGAATAAAGAAAGATATAGCTGAGTTTGTAACAAGGTGTGCAACTTTTCAAAAGGTTAAGGTAGAGCACCAAAGACCTGGTGGTATTTTGCAAGAGTTTGGTATCCCTACTTGGAAGTGGGAAGAGGTGAATATGGATTTTGTGACTTATTTACCCCATTCGCGTTATCATCATGACTTGGTTTGGGGTTTTGTAGATAGATTGACTAAGTCAGCTCATTTTTTTCCAGTTCACACGTCTTATATAGCTGAGGATTATGCTAAGTTGTATATCCGAGAGTTAGTCACATTGCATGGAGTTCCCTTGTCTATTATCTCAGATAAGGGTACTCAGTTTACTTCCCTGCTTTGGAGAGTTTCTCCAAAGGGTCTTGGTACCCAAGTTCATCTTAGTTCAGCCCTCCACCCTCTGATAGATAGTCAAGTAGAGAGGACCATCCAAGCCCTAGAAGATAAGCTGAGGGCATGAGCTCTTAATTTCAATAGAAGTTGGGATGAGCATTTGTCATTGATTGAGTTCGCCTATGATAATAGTTATCATTAGAGCATTCAGATGGCCCCATTTGAGGCTAGTTATGGGAGGAGATATAGATCTCCCATAGGTTGGTTTGAAGTGGGTGAGGTCTCTTTTCTTGGGCCCGATGCAGTGTTTCAAGCTATGGAGAAAGTTAACTTGATTAGAGAAATATTGAAAATAGCCTAGAGTCATCAAAAATCATATGCAGACGTGAGAAGAAGGGACCTCGAGTTTTAGGTTGGTGATTTAGTATATTTGAAAATTTCACCTATGAAAGGGGTAAAGAGATTTGGCAAAAAGGGGAAGCTTAGTTCTCGGTATGTTGGCCCTTATGGAATTCTAAGTCATGTTGGGAGAGTAGCTTATGAGCTTAATTTGCCCGCACACTTGTCAGTCGTTCATCCTGTATTCCACGTCTCTATGCTTAAGAAGTGCATGGGTGACTCCAATATTATAGTTCCTTTAGAAATCTCAAATATTCAGAACAGCCTTTCATACGAAGAGATTCCAATTGAGATTTTAGATCATCAGATCCATAGACTAAGGAACAAAGAAGTTCCCTTGTTCAAAGTTTTTTGGCAGAATTAGTTAGTTGAGGGTGCCACTTGGGAAGCAGAAATAGATATGCGAGCCAAGTACCCTCAGCTTTTCTCCGCAAACTCAGATTTAGCCGAAGGTAATACTCTTCCTTGATTCAGTTCTGTTCTAATCATATATTCAGCTATATAGTTGTCCTCACGTAAATTCATGCACTCACAGAATTACTCAAAAGCTCAGAATAATTTAGATTCAATTGTTCAGTTTATTTCAGTTGTGCATGATAGCTTATAGTGTTAGATTCCTCAGTATTCTCAGTTGATCTAGCCACATTCGAGGACGAATGTTCCCAAGGGGGAGATATTATCATACCCCATACCTTTTCTAATTAGAATTCACCCCTAGTATGTTAAGGAATAGCTTCCAAAATGAAGAATAATTATTTCATGTGGATTTGTCTAGATTTAGACATCCCATTGTGTAGGAAATTTAATAAGCTTCCCAACGATATAAGATTCTCCTAAATCCGATGACCGAGTGAAAAGTTAGGGCTATGTTAAGCTTCAGTCATAAAACACCATGATTTGGGTCCTTAGCGCATCACGGAGACTGTTTAAATGATAATTGTTAAATTCCAGTGAGACTCCACAATATTGGTGCATCGCGGAGAGGTCCAATTTCCCATTCAAAAAGATCTAGTGAAATTCTGTGATTTCCCCACATCGCGAAGAAGCCTTTTTTCCCGTTTGTCCATTTCCAGTGGCTCACCGTGATGATGGCGCGTCGTGATGATGGCCCAAATGGAAATCTAGTAGAGCATCACAATGGCTCCACATCCCATTGTATTTCCAGGTCCCAGTTGGAAGTTTCTAGTAGGCCACTGCGATCATGGCACGTCGCGCCATGGGCCAAATGCGGGAATTTTGCCAGTTCCGAGTAAAAATTTAAAAGGGACTCTTTGGTGTTTTCCCAAGCCCTATGTCATGAATAACAGATGATTTAACCCATCCTAAGCATATTACATTCACTTTTCACCAAAATAGTCTCAAATAAAACCCTAGATCATCAAACTTTCTCCCTAAGAAATTCAAATTCCTCCATTAATTCTCCTTGGAAATTTAAGATTAAGAATCCCCAATTGAAGAGCTCTAAGAATTCATCTCCAAAGCATCAATAAAGATCCAAGATTCAAGTCTTATCATCTAGTTCATCAATTGAGGTATGCGGGGTTATGAATAAGGATACTCCTTTCATCCTTGTGCCCAAAACTTATTTTAATTATGAATTTTACTGAATTTTATATGATTTCCCATGAAATTGAAGTTAGGGTTTATATCCATTAATGTTATTTACAAGCTTATGAGATGTCTAATGAATTAAAAGTTGAATTACATGATTATGTTAATATTTCCATGCATATTGCAGATATTTCCAGATTTTGAGTTGAATTATCAATGTTTACATTGTCATGCATGAACATTTTGATGTTTTAGCATGAGATTGATACATGGGCCATTAAGCCCTAATTTAAGATTGCTATTTCAAAAATTGTTGTGCTATAAGAACCTTATGATTAGATTCTTTTCAAATTATTGATAAAGATTTGACTTTTTGGTCTCATAATATACGAAATCCACTTTACAGATTTAGATTACAGATTTAGCTTTACAGATATACAATTTGTTTTTATTACAAACCATTAGACTATTTTAAAGTGGATTTTCTTTAGAATGAGCATACAGATTTAATGGGAGTAGTATTTAGCACTGAGATGTGTACGTTACTACGATTTCATTCCCCAGAACTACATGCAAACGTAGGATTTAGATTATTCCCACTTCTATGTGGATGACAGATACGTGATCACTTAGATAGGTTATACTCCCTGGCAAGAGTATGACTTCTCTCCCCAATGTGAGGATTCCTCCTTAGGGGGACAAGAACGTTGGAATCCATAAATTCTCGCATGATTTATGTCGGTTGAGAGAACCTCCCTGCTAGCTAACGGAAAAGATTAATAGAAAAGCTTTTCAAAAAACTAAGTGTAAAGGTTCAGAAACTTACTCAGATATTATTCTACTTAAGATTTCAGATTACAGAATTACAGCTTTTAGTTTCAGATATAAATTGGTAAGCCTTTTTCACTAAGCCTATACGATTTGACAATAGAATGGAAATACAAATTTTAGAACTAAGTGTTATGACTCACAGATTTATATTATGTGCTTTACTATTCATGATTTATGTTCTTCAGATTCAAAATTACGCAAGCCGATGTGAGTCGTTTATATTTAGCATGCGTGATTTTATAAATTGTGATGATATTGCTTACTTATTGCATTCACCCCCATATACTCAGTACAGCATCAAATTACTGATCCATATATATGTCTATGTGCTACATTGTCTAATAATGTAGGTTCAGGTGCTCAGTCTCTGCAGTATGAGTGATTTTCGAGCATCTCATCTATATCCCTGCAGTTGGTAAGTCCTCATACTTTAAGGACTTAGCTATTCAGATTTTCAGGTTATTAGTAAATGTTTCATTAGTCATTTCAGACAGTTTGAGTTAGCTAGGGCCTGTCCTAGTGACTCTCTAGACTCAGTCAATAGAGGCTTGTCGGACTACTAGATTCAGTTTTAGACTTTTGATTCAATATTAAGATTTTTTAGTATTATTTTACCAAGGCTTATGAGATTAGTATGTTTCAGATTATATTTCTGCATTTATTATGTTTATATATTCATATTTCCCTTATATTGAGATTCAGATTTAGTAGAAAAGCAGCCAAGGTTAACTCAGGACTACTTGTAGTTCAGAGCACCATGTGGCATCCCAAAAATCAGATTTCGGGGCGTTTCAAAGATGTAGAAAAGAAGGCTTTCATTATGACCTAGGGTGTTTATCATTACAGGGTGATGTCGTTTGGTCTCAAGAATGTTAGTGCGCATACATGAGGGCTATGACAATGATTTTTCATGAGATGATTCTTAAAGATATTGAGGTGTATATGGATGACATAATTATCAAGTCCCATAAGAGTTCAAATCATCTGACACATCGGGAAAAGTTCTTCAATCAACTAATAAAGTACAACTTGAAGTTGAATCCTGCTAGGTGTGCTTTTAGTATGCCAAGCGAGAAATTACTAGGGTTCATAGTCAGCATAAGGGGCATCAAGCTAGACCCGTCCATGATCAAGATAATTTAAGATTTACCACTGCCAAGGACCAAGAAAGAGGCTATGAGTTTCCTGGGTCATTTGAATTACATTAGCAGGTTCATTGGCCAATCAACAGTCATATGTAATCCAATTCTAAAGATGTTGAAGAAAGATGCACTAAATGAGTGGACAGGAGAGTGTCAGAAGGCTTTTGACAAAATTAAGGATTATTTGTCTGCTTCGCATGTTTTGGCTCCCCTAAGGGAAGGAAGTCGTTTGTTGATTTATCTGTCAGTCTCAAAAAATGCTCTCGAATGTGTGCTCAGGCAACACGCGGAGACCGACAGTAAAAAGAAAGAAATCTAATACTTGAGTAAAAAGTTCACGCCATATGAGGCGTGCTTTGACCTGGGTCGTACAAAAGTTGAGGAATTATATATCCTTGTGCGCAACATGTCTCATTTCTAGAATGGATCCATTGAAGTATATGTTTTAGAAAGCCATACCTATGGGAAAGTTATCCAAGTAGAAAATGTTGCTGAGTGAGTTTGACATCGTGTATGTGACTTAAAAGGCAATCAAAGGGAAAGCCTTAGCGGATCATTTTGCTGAAAATCCGATTGATAATGAATACGTGCCACATCGAACTAACTTCCCAGATGAGGAAATTTTATTCATGGGAGAAGACATTTCAAAGATATACCCCAGATGGAGATTGTTCTTTGATGGAGCGGTCAACTTCACAAGCTCAGGAATTGAAGCGGTTTTGGTGTCAGAAATAGGCCAACACTATCCAACAACTGCTAAATTATGCTTCTCCTATACCAATAACATGGCTGAATATGCGGCTTGCGTCCTAGGTCTCAAGTTAGCACTTTACATGGGTGTTCGTGAATTTTTAGTCATCGGAGACTCAGATATGTTGATTCACCAAGTACAGGAAGAATGGGCAATAAGGAACTCCTATATTACCCCTTATGTAAAGATAGGACAGGATTTGTGTGGAAGATTTAAGAAAGTTGATTTCAGAGATATCCTGAGGATTCAGAATGAGTTTGCTAATGCTTTGGCGACTATATCCTCCATGATTCAGCACCCAGATCAGAGTTACATTGATCCTTTGGAAATAAGCTTGACAGAAGAACCTGCACATTATTTTCACTTCAATGAAGAACCTGATGAAAAGCCATGGTACTGTGATATTAAAAGGTATTTAGAATCTGGAACGTATCCTGAAGAGGCCAGCAACAATCAAAAAAAGATGATCCGACATTTGGCAAGGAATTATTTTTTGAGTAGGGAAATTCTTTTTTGAAGAACTCCTGACTTAGGATTCCTAAGATGTGTTGATGTTGTGGAAGCTACGAAATTAATAAAAAAAGTACATATAGGATTTTGAGGGCCCCATATGAACGGGTTTGCCATTGCTAGAAAGATTTTGAGAACTGGTTACTTCTGGATGACTATGGAAAATGATTATAGCAAGTATGTGTAGAAGTGCCCAAAATGCTAGGTACACAGGGATTTGATTCAGATGCCTCCACACAAGCTTTATGTTATAAATTTACCTTAGCCTTTCGTATCTTGGGGAATGGATGTTATCGGACCAATAGATCCGCCGGTGTCAAATAGGCATAGATTCATTTTGGTATCTATTGATTACTTCACTAAGTGGGTTAAAGATATTTCATATAGAGCCGTCACCAAAAAGGTGGTTGTAGATTTCATCAAGAATAACTTGATTTACCAATTTGGAGTGCCAAAAACAATCATTACTAATAATGGGGATAACTTGAACGGTCACCCGATGAATAAGATTTGTGAACAGTTTAATATTATTCGTCTAACACAACCGCATATCATCCACAGATGAATGGAGTCGTGTAGCCACTAATATGAATATCAAGAAGATCTTAAGGAAAATGATAGATCATGGCATGATATCTTGCCTTATGCTCTACTAGGGTATCGTACAATAGTAAAAACTTCAATTGCGGCAACTCCTTATCTACTCGTTTATGGGAATGAAGCTGTAATAACCACCGAGTTTGAAATACCTTTCTTAAGGAATATTCAAGAAGCTGGATTAAGTAATGAAGAATAGGTTCACTCTCTCTATAAGCAACTCATCTTGATTGATGAGAAGAGAAAGGTTATCGTGTGTCATGGTCAGTTGTACCAACACAGGATGATCCGTACCTTCAACAAAAAAGTAAGAGCTCGAACATTTGAAGCTGGGAAATTGGTTTTGAAATGCATATTCCCTCATCAAGAAGAATATAAAGGCAAGTTTGCTTTGAATTGGCAAGGACCATACATAGTTCGCAAGGTACTATCTGGATAAGCTCTGATTTTATCTGAGATAAATGGTCAAGAGTGGACCAAACCAATCAATTCTGATGCAGTAAACAGATACTATGTTTGAAGGATGTTTTTAGTTTTTGTTTTCTTGGTTTATTTGTAATCACCTTTATGATAGTATTTGTTTTATGATGTGTAATTGCCTAGAATCCCTTCCCTTTTATGTAAGAACTATGTTTGACCTGAATTTTAAGAACGGGATACGTAGGAAGCTTCTGTCAGCTTAGGTCAACCCCTTAGGAGAATTTATACTTTTCTTTTATATATGAACTATGTGATGACCTAAATTCGCAAGAAAGGGATCGATAGGCAGCCTATGTCGGATTCGGTCAATCATTAGATTTTCTAGATATCCTTAGCATAGTCCTAAACTATATTTGACCTAGTTCCTGCTTCAACAGGATACGTAGGCACCCAAACGACTCGGTCATATAACCCCAGGAAATGAAAACTGGGCAGAATTTTTGAGAAGAAATCTTGAAAATTCACAAAAGGAAGATCATCATCTGATAAAGAAAATGAAGACCCGAGAAGACTTCAGATCCTCTCAATCTAAGATCATATCAAATAGAACTAAACTGGGGCAAAAATTTTGAGGTGGTCCTCAAAATTTCACCTAATATATTGGAATATATTTCAAATCCCCCAGCACCAGTGGTCAAAAGTCAAGTTTTGGAAATCACTAGCTGTGACCAAGTTTAGGTAGACTAAATCTCCGACTATGAAAGAACTTCTAGTAGAAACCCTCATCAATGTTTATTAATCCCTGAATTGACTCCATCAAATGTCAAATACAGTCAAAACCCAAGAGGAAAACATTTGTTGATCTAGTACATGAGATGACTGGCAGAGGTTTTCTAAAAGCTTTTACAAAAGTTTATGAAACTAGATTTTAAAAATTAAGACCACTTTAAAAAAATATGTACAAATCTTTTTACTTAATGATTGCCTAGGAATCTATTGGAATAGGGAGTCAACGTAGATATCCCAACATGATGGAGCACCCGAAAGATGGTGAGGAGCAAACCCAGGATTGAAGTACGTCAACACGGAGTAGCTTCACCCAAAACTAACTATTTTTCTGTGGATGCAGGGATCAATACACAAAAATGAGGATCTTTTTCAAAGAATCCCAAGCAAATTGGGAACCACAGCAAGCATATGTTGCTCAAGAATGGTATTTTAGGTAGCCGTAAAGATAGGTTCAACACCCATCCATCAAGAACCTTTTAAGTTGTCTATCTCATTTTGAAAGAACATGAATGACAAACAAAGGCTCTTTATCCTCCTTATGATTATTTTATTTAGAATTTTTCTATAAAAAAGTCGCTAGGAAAATAGACTTTTTGTCTGCTAAATATTTACTTTGAGCACTGGTGCATTAAAAGAAGTCCGCACAATAAATACAAAGTCAAAAGGACCACTCATTGGGAGAAAGATTTGAAAGTCATCCTCAAAATTTGTCGTGAAGCGAAGCAAATGGTACTTGAGTGACCCTAAAAAGGGATTTTACCCATTTATTTACATCTGGTAGGTTCACTATTTAAATACTTCTTCAAAAATAGAGGATAAATAGTTGATTAAACCATTCTGATTATGATGCCGAGTATTTGTCATTTAAACTTTCATAGAGTTTGACTGTGGTCACTAGTAAGAGAAACATTGTGTCTACTAACTGTCTACCTTGAGTACATGCACATATAGATTGAAAAAACACAGAAAAACAAGCTTAGATGAATCTTCTCTTTAAATCATCAAGAGGGTCATTCAATTTTATCTCGTGCCATGCCAAGAGGGTTGTCCATTTTATTCCATGCCGAGAAGGCCATTTCATATCATGTCATTGTCAAGAGGGTAATTTCATTCCATTATCGAGAGGTCCATGACGAGGGGTCCATAATGAGAGGGCCATTCCATTGTACTTCATTGCCAAGAGGGTCATTATGCCATTTAATTAAGTCTCCATAATTGCTCGCCATGCAAGACGACAAGGTATGGCCTTGGGAGGTGGTTTGGAGCACCAATATTAGTTGACCATGCAAAGATAACATAATCTGGCATCGAGGTCATTTCAGAATTTTGTGAAATAGCATGCTTCAACATATCAAGTTGAAAAGCATAATTCGAGGGGACGTCTTTAAGTTGCTATCTGAAAATAGATGACATATAATATTTCCTAGAAATTGATAAATCGAGGGTCATCTATAAGTCACATTATTTGAAATAAGATAGTGTGCAATATTAACTTTGAGTTGATAGTCCATAGGCCATCTGTAAGATGAAACAACATCCTAACCGGATAGTGTACAAGGTTACCCAAAGATTGATAGTTTGAAGGTTATCCATAAGTTGCAACTAAATCCTTACCAGAGAATATGAGAGATTATCAAATTGATAGGTCCAAGGGTTATCTATAATTCATGTCATATCCAATATTGATTATGCACTGGATTATCCAAATACTAGCAATTTGAGAGATATCTATAAGTCATATTGTATCCAAAGTCGGATGATGTGCAGGAATACCTAAGAGCTAGCGATTGGAGGGATATTTGTAAGTCATCTCTTATCCAAGGTCAGATAATGTGCAGGATTACCTTAAAATCAAGAAAATCAAAGGGTATTTGTAAGTCACATCATATCCAACATCAAATAATATGCAAGATTATCAAAAAATTGACAATTCAAGAAAAATCTATAAGTCGTATTGATACAAAAGATGTGAAAGACTTACCCAAATTCATATGTAAAAGATCATTATCAATAGCCGAAGAGGTTATCATTCCACATACAACAAGCATTACAGGTGATTAAAAGGGTTGCCACATCAATATAAGATAAAGCGATTGTAGGGACCGTTCTACACATAGTGTCGTTGGTGTACGAGAGAGCCACCCCATATTGAAGACATGTTCAATCAACCAAAGAGCTATTTTATTCGACAACCAAGAGGGTTGTTGTGTTTCTATTGCAAGTTATTTCCCTTCAAACAGGTACATGAGAGGGCAATTGCACTTTTCAGATAACAATTCATGTGGAGATATAGTAAAAAGAATATATACCTCTTTTGTAAATCATGTTTATTAGTAACAGTTTGTGTTTGAGATATTGTTGAGCACATCTGAGAGTATAAAAATCTCAAATAAATGCCACAAGTGTGGACTACTCCAAAAAGGATGGAACACAACATGGAACTCTTTCTAGTAGCAAAACGGGACATAGTCTAAAGAGGGACGTCAAACTCTTTAGACGTGAGCTAGAGGATAATCGCCCCCATCATCAAACCACACCTCTATTTAGAAGGTATGTGGGTATTCTAGGATATTTTGATTTCAGCTTCACCTTTGGGATATTTCTGAACTCATACCGAGGGTAACCTTCTCTTTCTTTCAAATTCAGGTGGCAACATACTTGGAGTTTTGGAAATTATGTCTAGGTAAGTTCTTGCCTATGGATGTGAAGGATCCCACATTTATGGTTGAGAGGTTACAAGCCTCTTCTCCATAACTCAATTGGCTTGTCACTCATCCTAAGCCAAAAATTATCTAAAATAAAGGACTATTTTTCCTACCGATCAAGTCAAACTAAAAGCAGTCTAATTCCCTAAGTCTCAGAGATATGTAGGCTGGGCTCTATGTTGAAGACTTGATTGCATTCCAACCACCCCTCAAATATCCTTATTCCCTGTTTTTCAGTTTCATCAAAAACTTGAAAACTGAAATAGCTTGTGAATTTATTAAAGATCGTTCTTAAAATCAAGCTTTATGAATAACAAGTGGCCTAAATTCTCTTGTAACCTGAGAAATGTCGGAAACCCGGACTCAGGGTCCGGCCATAACTCCATAAAACTCATGCAAAAATCAACCTTCTCTCAACAGAGAATTTGTTTTTGGACAAAATTAGGAACGTAAAACTCCCTTTGCCCAGGGTTACTTGCATCCACCCTACCCAAAGGGAGCGGACAGTTGTTGACACCTAATTTTTTCCCTCCAAAACTAAGTTAAATTTTGAGTTTCTTTGATTTTCAAATAAAATTACAACAATTATTTTATCCAAATAAAAATCTTTTTAAAGTATTTATCTGGATAATTTTTCCATTTTAAGTAAAGATTATCTAGTATCGTATTCAATTTAGGAACTTATATAATTTTGTTAGTCAAAATTTATTTTATGAAATATCAGATTTTAATCCAAGGCTATCTTGAAAATAAATTCGAATGGTTACAATCGTGATTTAAACGTAATTTGTTCTTAAAAATAATTGATTTGGAAAAATATTTTTTTTATTTTTATTAAATCCAGAAGCTCAGAATTAAATGAGGTATTAATTCGTATCAAATTTCAATTTAATTTAGCCGATCTATTAAATTTGGCCATAATTGAAATCAAATTGGCCACAATTGATTTCAATTCTATTGAAAGTTTAATGAGATGGCTAAATCCCTAATTGATTGGGGTTATTTTTAAAATAACCCCAAAACCCTTCTACCCAATTGACCCAAATTTCAGAAGAACCATTAACTCAATAGCAATAGGCCCAATAACCAACTAGCCCATCAGCCAAACAACCTGTCTTCCCAATCAAAACCGACCTAGCCTACTTTATCCCTCTTCTCCTTTAAACAAATAACGTACAACAATATCATCAAATAGCATCAACAAATAACAACCGCTCCGACCTAACCTTAAACCCGATTCAAAACAACGTCAACACACTAATATTTAATAAACAATAACCCAGCGATTTCACCAGTCAGACAAAGCAACAACACCAACGACAACCGATACGCGAACCTAAAACCCAAAAACACGACTCTGATAGCTCTAGTCCAAAACCGACCTGACATGACCAACCATGATGCCTTGTCGTAATGGGCGTCCCAAGTTCAACTAGGACCAGAGACCACCCCCATTGCCCAACACAATCTCCAGTCGCTTGCCCTAAGTTGGTTGGATTCCAAGCATGTAACAAAATAATGTAACAGCTCACATAAAGACTCTAGGAATAGATCACAATTGTGACCTACCCAACCAAGTCCACCCATCCAAGACTGATAATCCAACCATACCAAATAAGGGTCATAAACCAGACCATAACTAAAGATGTTAAAAAACATAATATAATTAATCCCAAAATGTAATATGATGGAATAGTGAGAAATTATGTCCAATAAGGCCAACCTCCTAGTTTATTCCAATTCCAAGGGTGACACCAATACAGATCCCACCCATACCAACCCATAGAAGTACCGCAAAGCCTCTATCCAAAGGAGTAATAAAATTTGGTTGGGACATGCCCCCAACCATAGCCAAAACCAATATCCAAAATAAAACCAAAATGTCTAAAAATATTCAAAACATGAAATAGAGCCTTCCGAAATGATGGAAGCTCACCACTTCAGTCGCCAGTAGGCGGGGTTAGCAAAATATATATCCATTTTGGGAAAAGGTACCGGGTTTAGATTGCCTTTAAAAACTTTATCTGGGTTGTGTAGCTTTGCCGTCCTAAACCACCCATGGGCTATATGGGTTCAGTTTCCCCTGCTGAAAGGGCCCCAGTGCATGTAGCTGCACGACTAGGGAAGTATCCCATGGGATAACTAGTACATCCCCAAAATAAAGTGTGACATCATGTACACGGTCACCAAGACCAACCTCATATCGGCAAATATGAGTTTACAATTTTGGTCCCCCCCGGACCTCCACCTTCCACGGCTTTGCTACACATTCCGCCATTATTGCCTAAATAAAACCAATTTCTAAATAACCTAACCATTATCCATTTATTAACCAAGGCCATTGATATTGGTATCGTCATGCCAACCCTTACTTACAAGTATTATCCCTAGCCAACCATTTATAGGTATAAAGGGACTTTCAAGTGCCCTTCCATTTACCATATTAAACCACTTGGGAGATTTTCATGTTCACCACAAGCATAACCAATTAGTATTTAGCCTTTCCAAACCATTTAAACTATACATAATTCATCTACCAAGTTTAAAACATGCAAGAGTTCCATTAAAAGAAGTCAATGCAATGAACATATTTTTATAAGCATTTTATCAAACACGTTGGGGGCATAATATGACCAAAACCAATTCCAATTACTAATAAACCATTCCCATTCAATCCAATTATCCAAAACCACCATTAATGCATATAAAAGTATAATTAAAATATAAGGGAAACCATAATCAAGCCATTAACATCAAAACCCCCAACTCATATTTAAAAGCCAAAGTCAAGTAATATTAAGACCATGAAAATAGTCATATAACCATGACTTTAATTAAATTAACAAAGAGGGAAGAGAAACATGCCTTCAATTAAGATGATGACAGAAAGAAATCATCAAGATAAGCCCCAAATTAATCCTAAAGATTAAACCCTAGCTCCCCTTGTCAATAGCTCTTAAGAGAATTATGGAGTGTTTAGGAAGAGTTTCTAAGTGTTAATGAATAGAATATTAGGGTAAATATCCTTCCAGGTAGGTTAGGAGTCATAGGACCCTATTAGGATAAATAAAAAAATGTCCAAAATACCCCCACTAAAGTTACACCAAATCCCATCATAGGGATATGACTGGCCCTAACGAGTTGTATCTTTCTAATAAGATTGACATCCACCACTTAAATCCAAGGCTCAACCCTTGGATAAAAAACTGTCCAGCATACAACTCATCCAACCAAGTCAAAACCTCAACATACGATCTGTACCCTTTATCCGTACCCCTAGAAGATTTATACCGAAGGAAGATTTAGGCGATGTCTACCATAGTAGTCCTTGGTATGATTCATCTACTGGCTTAAGGCTCATGGTGAGCCGCTCATCCTCAGATCCAACCTAAGTAACCAAGTCTAAGATTAATTTAAGGAACCAAACAATCTGTAACCACTAATACGACTCGTACCCTAAGTCGTATCTATTCCAGTAACCAAAATCCATCCCACCAACCAACACTGGTCAGTATCCAATCGGACCATACCATCCGTACCCCAACATACAGCTCATACCCATGAGTCGTATTGGGTCCTGAGATCAGAATTCCAGGAAATTTTCTAAGGTCCAAAAACTAGGTTGTTTCAATCTCCCCCACTAGGAACATTCGTCCCCAAATGACAGACAAGGTAGGGCTAACTACACACTAGAGTCATTTGCATTATCTTATCAAAAATATTCCTAATCTTTAACAAAGTTTGAAAACAAAGAGGTAAAGATATAAATCCTTCCTTTAACAAACTTTAAAAACAAAGATGTGTTGAAGACGTATACCTTCCGCACGAATCCCAGAAGCAGAAAACAAATGTGGAAATTTAGACTTCATGTCCTCTTCCACTTCCCAAGTAGCTTCTTCCACCTTATGGTTCCGCCAAAGAACGTTAATCGAAGCCACATCCTTGCTCCTCAATCGACAAACTTGCCTATCCAACATCTCAGCCGAGACTTCTTCATAAGACAAGGAATTCGTGAGACCCAATCCATCCAAAGAAACAGCCGAAGAAGGATCACCAATACACTTTCTCAACATGGAAACATGAAATACCAAATGAACCAAACTCAAGCCAGAAGTTAACTCTAACTTATAAGCAATACTACCAACTTTCCATAAAATTTCATAAGGACCCACATATTGGGGACTGAGCTTCCCCTTCTTTCCAAACTGCACTACACCTTTTATGGGAAATACCTTGAGGAAAACATTATCTCCAACCTCAAACTCCAAGCCTCTACGCCTAACATCCGCATAGGATTTTAGGCAACTTGGGACAGCCTTAAACCTCTATTGAATTACCTTTACCTTCTACATAGCCTGGTAAACCAAATTGGGACCAAACATGTCCGCCTTACCATGCTCAAACCAACCAATAGGAAATCTACACCTCCTACCATACAATGCCTTACGAGGGACCATACCAATACTAGAATGATAGCTATTGTTGTGAGCAAACTCCACCAAAGGTAGATGCTCAACCCAATTACCACCATACTCAATCACACAGGCCCAAAGCATATCCTCCAATGTCTGAATAGTTCTTTTTGCTTGCCCATTTGTCTATGGATGGAAAGCAGTACTCAGACTTACCTCAGTCCCCAACCCTTTCTGGAAAGATCGCCAGAAGTGAGACATAAATTGCTTACCAAGATCATAAATAATCAAAATAGGAACCCCATACAGCTTCACAATCTCTTGAAAATACAGATATGCATAATCCTTTGCCGAAAAGTGCACAAACTTAGTTGTCCTACCCACGATAACCCAAATTAAATCATATTGACTCCAAGACTGAGGAAGACTGGTAACTAAGTCCATATTGATCACTTCCCACTTTTATTCAGGGCAAATCAATTTCTTGATATAACCCTTCTGGCCTCATGTGCTCAACCTTAACCTGTTGACATTTCATGCATTTTGCCTCAAAATCAGTCGTATCCATCTTCATGTCATTCACCAATAGATCTTCTTGAGATCATGATATATCTTAGTTGAGCCGATATGAACAACATAGCATGACTTATGCACCTCAACCAAAACTTTACTAAAACCATCGCATCAGGAACACACAACCTTTCTTGGTACCATAAAGTACCATCACCAACAATCTCAAACACCACTACCTTTTGCCCACCAATGTCACTCTTGATTTTTATCAAGACAGGATCCAAAACTTTCTTCTCCTTAATCTTCGTACTAAGAGACGATCAAACCACTTCTTGCACCACCACACCACCATTCTTGGAGTCCCAAAGCCAAACTCCAAGATTAGACAAACAGTGAATATCCTTCACCAATTCCCACTTTCCTTTCTCTACATGAGCCAACCTACCCATGGATAACTTGCTAAGAGCATCAATAACCATATTAGCCTTACCTGGGTAGTAGAGAACACTCGTATCATAATCCTTGAGAAGATCAAGCTATTTTCTCTACCTGAGATTAAGCTCTTTTTGAGTGAACACATACTATAGACTCTTATGATCAAAAAAGATATCCACGTGAACACCATACAAATAATGACACCATATTTTCAAAGCAAGCATAACCTCCAATAGCTCAAATCATGAGTAGGATAATTCCTCTCATATACCTTCAACTTCCTAAAAGTATAGGCAATCAACTTCCCAAACTACATCAACACACAACCAAGCGCTACCCGAGATGCATCACAATAAACCATGAACCCGTCACTGCCTTCCAGCAAGGTTAGAATTGGAACCGAATTTAACTTATCCTTTAACTTCATGAAAGTCCCTTCATAAGCATCTGACCAAGAAAATTTAACCTTCTTTTGAGTTAACTTAATCAAAGGAGAAACTATCAACAAAATTTTTTTAACAAACCACATATAATACCCGGCTAAACCTAAGAAGCTCTGAATATCGGATGGAGTCGTAGGTCTAGGCCACCTTTTCACCATAGAAACCTTCTGCAGATCCACCATGATCCATTCACTAGAAATAATTATGACCCAAGAAAGTCACAACATTCAACCAAAACTCATAATTGGAGAATTTAGCATACAACTATTGCTTTTTTAAGGTCTGCAATACCATACGAAGGTGATTAGAATGATCCACCTTACTCTTCAAATAAAATAGAATATCATCAATAAAATCAATGACAAAGAGATCCAAATACTACCGAATACCCTATTTATCAAATCTATAAAGTTGCCAGAGCATTAGTCAACCCAAATGACATTACCAGGAACTCAAAGTGCCCATACCGAGTAGTAAAAATTGACTTAGGGATATCTACCTCCCTAATCTTAAAATGATGGTACCCAAACCGGAGATATATCTTAGAAAAGAACTTTGCACCTTACAAATGGTCAAATAGATTATCTATTCTTGGAAGAGGATACTTGTTCTTGACAGTCACCTTGTTCAGTTGTCTATAGTCAATGCACATCCTAAATGAACCATCCTTCTTTCGTACAAACAACACTGGTGCACCCCAAGGAGATACACTAGAAAGAATAAACCCCTTATCCAGAAGAGCCTTAAGTTGTTTTTTGAGTTTCCTCAACTCAGTTGGAGCCATTCTAGATGGAGGAATCTAAGTTAGATGAGTGTCTAAAATTAGGTCAATACCAAACTTTATTTTACTATTAGGAGGAACACCTGGAAGTTCATACGAAAAGACCTCAGGAAACTCATTAACCACAGGAACTGATTGAAAAGAAGGATCTTTCAAGTTAGAATCTTTAACCTAAACTAAGTGATAGAAACAACCTTTAGAGATTAACCTCCAAGATCTAAGATAAGAAATAAACCTCCTCTAGGAGCTAAAGAAACACCCTCACATTCTATAACCGGATCACCAAGGAATTTAAAGACAACCCAATGAGTTCTATAATCCAAGGACGCATAACAAGAGTGTAACCAACCCATCCTTAGTATAACATCAAAATCCACCATATCCAACTAAAATAAATCCACTAAGGTCTGCTTATAACCAACAGATACCCCACACCCTCTATAGACTCTCTTAGCAATAACTGAGTCACCAACTAGGGTAGAAATAGAAAAAGGATTTGAAATAACTTTCGAATCAAAACCAAAAGATATAGCCACATAAGGAGTCACATATGAGAGATTATACCTCATATTAAGTAAACAATATACATCATGAGACAAAATTTGTAACGTACTAATAAAGACATCAGGCAATGCCTCAAATTCCTACCGGGATGCCAAAGCATACAAGTTGTTCTAACAAATACTAGAACCAGGAGCAGTAACAGAAGCAGATGCCACCAGGTGTAGCAGCAGAAGATGAAGTGACAAAAATCTTATTCGCCCCCATAGAAACCTCATTAATTGGATAATCCATGAGTCGATGGTCTACCTGGCCATACTTAAAGTATTTATCCTTTTCTTTATCGTAAAACCGACAAAGAAGACATAATAAAACTGACTGGAGATTGGGCACGCTGCACTCAGAAATTTTTACCACCATGGTGACGCCTGTCATTCGACTGATAAGGAGCACTAGTGGAAGAGTAGGAACCAGAACTCCCCCACTTTTTTTTCTACTATTTGCCACCATCTCGATCACTCTGAGATTGAGCACCTTTCTAATTAGAAAATATGTTCCTCTTACGCTGCCTATCCCCAATCTCCGCCTGCTTTCTCTTTTTATCCTCCACTAGCTGTATATGAACAGTCAACCTGGAGATATTCATATCTTTAATCAGAAAGGCAGTCTTGCTCTCAAAAATTAGATCCTAATTAATCCAGAGGCAAACTTTCTTATTTTAGCCCGCATGTTAGCCCCTAAATCAGGAGCATACTTTGACAATTGGTGAAACTTCAAGGCATATTCCTTGATAGAAATTTTTCCCCGCTTGAGGTTTGAAAACTCCTCCATCTTTATTTTTCTTAACTCTTAAGGAAAAAACTGATCTAAGAAAGAGTTAGAAAAGGCCTCCCACAACCCATCCTCCTCCACATCACCTTTATCCCTGTCCCATTCTTCATACCACTGATATGCAACATCTTTAAGATAATATACTGTAAAGTACACCCCCTCCCCATTAGAAGCCTACATTATCCAAAATATCTTTTCCATCTTATCCAATAAGCCTTATGGATCATCCTCTACTTTCACTCTAAAAGAAGTGGGAGGACCCATCTTCATAAATTATCCAACCCTTATAGCCTCAGCAGACAAAGCACTAGACAAACCCTGCTCAGCCTAAGCAGTAACCAACTTAGCAATAGCATGAATGGACTGACAGAATTCTATATTAGACACCTCATTTGGGAGGACTAGTAGTAATCGGTGGAACTCTAGAACTATCAGGGATAGGACTGTAAGATCAAAAATAAACCCTAAAAGTAGGATGCACCCCTTCAGCATTACCCCTAGATGGGATAGAAGAATTTTTCTTGTGTCTTAAATCTACGAGGCATGATCTGAAAGGCAAACAAACAAGGATTAGCGAAGATTCCAGAACTAAAATACCAAGAAAGAGAAACATTCCTAAATGTCTTTTAGCCCCTCCCTTATAATTGTGGCATGCTACACACCCTTAAAAGAGACTCTACTTAACACGGCTTTGTGGACTCCCAATTGACCATAAACCTAGTCTCTGATACCAATTTGACATGACCCGCCCTAGGTCCTATCGTAATGGCCATCCCAAGTTTGATCGGGACCGGAGAACACCTTCGTTACCCAACCCAACCTCCAATAACTTGCCCTAAGTTGGCTAGATTCTGAGCATATAACAAAATAATGTAACAGATCACATAAAAACTTTAGGAATAGATCACAATCGTGATCAACCCAACCGAGTCCACCCATCACAGACCAATAATCTAACCATACCAAACAAGTTCCATAAACCAGGAACCAAAGACATTCTAAAACATAATATAATTAATCCCAAAATGTAGTATGACAAAACAGTGAGAAATTATGTTTGATGATGCCATTCTTCTAGCTTAGCCCAATGCCAAGGCCGACACCAATATCGATCCAGCCTATACCAACCTTTAGAAGTACCACAAAGCCTCTATCTAAAGGAGTAACAAAATCTGGTTGGGATATGCCCCCAACCATTTCCAAAACTAATATCATAAATAAAACTAAAATGTTTTGAAATATCCATAATATAAAATGGATCCTTCCAAAGGGATGGATGCTCACTATTTTAATCCAAATATTGTCCCCAAGTTAATCACTATTTAGGAGAAGTAGAATGGTTGGTTCCTACATAGTGTGGGTATACAGCACCAGTAGATAGGGTTAGCAAATGACCGCTAGCCTGATCTCGGGGTAAGAATAAAATAATGCCATTTATAAAACCAAGTAAAACCATCCATATACACACAACCATACATATATATATATAACCATGTCGGAAAAAGGGATCGGGTTTAGCATGCCTTTAAAACCTTTACGTAGGTTATGTAGCTTTTCTATCCTAAACCACCCACAAGCTATATGGGTTCAGCTTCCCCTGTTGAAAGGGTCTCAGTGCCTGTAGCCGCACCACCAGCAAAGAAAACCCTAGGATGACTAATACATCCCCCAAAAATAATGTGACATCATGCACACGGTCACCAAGACCAACCTCATATCAATAAATATAAGTTTCCAGTTTCGATCCCCCAGGATCTCCACCTTCTACGACTTTGCTACACATCCCGACATTATTGCCAATTAAAACTAATTTCCAAATAACCAAACCATTATCTATTTATTAACCAATGCCATTGATATTGTTATCATTATACCAACTCGGTGGCCAATACTGCTACAGCCAGAATTTGAGACTTCAGTCGAATAAACCCTTTCATATTCTCAAGATCGAACTCTAAAGAGGATCCACAAGAGTTTCTTGACCAGGTGCAGAAAGTCACAGATATTATGGGAGTGACTTCCAGTTAGAGTGCTAGGTTAGCTACCTATTAGCTACAAAATATAGCTCATATGTGGTTTAAGTAGAGGAAGGTAGACAGGGGCATAGATACAGGGCCCATAGAATGGGAAGAGTTTGCTACTAGTTTTCTAGACAAATTCTTTTCTTTAGAGTTGAGGGAATCCAAGTTGTTAGAGTTCATTAATCTCAGGCAAGACAGTATGAGTGTGAAAGATATTCCCTTAAGTTTACTCAGTTAGCCAAGTAGTCTCCCCATGTAGTAGCAGACAATAGGTCTAGAATTAACAAGTTCATATTTAGGGTATTAGAGAGTATGTTTAGGGAGTGCAGGACTGGAATGCTGATTAAAGAGATGGACATATCCAAGCTCATGGTCCATGCTTAGCAGATAGAAGACTCTAAGAATAAGGAGAGAGAGAGAGAGAATAAGAGAGCTAGGATAGGTAGCTTTAATTTTACTCAGCCTAAGTCAGAAAGTGGTAATCGTACCTAGTTTCATACAAAATCTTCAATTCTAGCTCCATCCTCAACGTGTCTGCAGTGCTAGAATAAATCTTTTTTGCCAGAAATATGGCAGAAACCATCAGGGTATCTACAGAGCTGGCAATGATATATGTTTTGGGTGTGACAAGCCAGGCCATAGAATCAGAGATTATCCTCAGTCAGGTTCATAGGATCAGTACAATCATCCCCCAACTCAGTTCGATCACCTAAATCAGTAGGGTGCCACTTCCAGTGCCACTAGTGTACAACATCCAAATAGGATCTATGCACTTCAGTCCCGACAAGATTAGGAAAGTTCTCCTAACGTGGTCACTGGTATGCTATAGATTTTCCATTTAAATGTATATGCCTTATTAGATCTAGGATCCTCTCTATCTTCTGTAACTACTTACTTAGCAGTCAACTTTAAGGTCAAACTAAAAGTTTAAATAGAACCTTTCTAAGTCTCTACCCTAGTGGGCAGTCTATCATAGCCCAGCGGGTATAC
Organism: Capsicum annuum; assembly: GCF_002878395.1. NCBI lineage: Eukaryota > Viridiplantae > Streptophyta > Magnoliopsida > Solanales > Solanaceae > Capsicum > Capsicum annuum. The sequence goes on along the minus strand of NC_061113.1, from coordinate 55,795,506 downwards.
AAGAACTGTCCGATTATGATATCTCAGAAAGTCACTTTGGCAGACTTAGTAAATTTAGAGATGACTAATTTTGATGTCATTCTCAGAATGGATTGGCTCCATTCATGCTATGCGTCAGTTAATTGTAGAAATAGAATTGTTCATTTTTGGTTTCCAAATGAACCAGTCCTTGAATGGAGGGGTTGTACTACAAAGCTTAAGAGTCAGTAGATTTCACACCTTAGAGTGAGAAAAATGATATCCAAGGGATGTGTCTATCATCTTTTATGAGTCAAAGACTCTAGCTCAGAGACTCCCAGTCTTGGGTTAGTTCCAGTAGTAAATGAATACTCTGATGTGTTTCCTGAAGATCTTCCTGGAGTTTCTCCCAAAAAGGAGATCGACTTTTAAATAGACCTTATTTTAGACACTAAGCCCATCTTTATTCTGCCATACAGAATGGCAACAGCTGAACTTGAAGAGAAAAAAAAATAGTTAAAAGATCTCCTAGATAAGGGATTCATCAAACCCAGTGTTTCCCCATAGGGTGCACCAGTCTTACTCGTGCATAACAAAAATAGTTCTCTCAGAATGTGTATAGACTACCGTCAGTTGAACAAAGTCATAGTCAAGAATAAATACCCACTTCCTAGAATTGATGACTTATTTGACCAACTTCAGGGTGCCAGTTACTTCTTTAAGATAGACCTTAGATCAAGCTATCATCAGCTTAGAGTCAAAAACTATGACATTCTAAAAATAGCTTTCCGAACCCAGTATAGTCACTTTGAGTATCTAGTTATGTTCTTTCGTCTCACTAATGCCCTAGCAACTTTCATAGACCTAAGAAGCATGTTTAAGTAGTACTTAGACATGTTCTTCATAGACTTCACTGATGAAATTCTTGTTTATTCCCGTAGTGAGAATGATTACGCAGATCACCTCAGAATCATGGTTCAGACTCTCAGAGCTCATCAGTTGTATGCCAAATTCAGTAAGTGTAAATTTTGGTTAAGGTTGGTAGCATTACTTGGTCATATTATTTTTGGTGATGGAATTAGGGTTGATCCTCAAAAGACTAAAGCGGTGAGAAACTGGCCTAGACCCATCCCTCTATCATATATCAGGAGTTTCTTGGGGCTATTATCATTGGTTTGTTGAAGAAATTTTCATCTATTGCACCCTCAAGTCCAGATTGACTCAGAACAAAGCTAAGTTTTAGTCATCATATTCTTATGAGAAGAGTTTTTAGGAGTTGAAGACTCGACTCACTACCGCCCTAATTTTGAAATTACTAGATGGTTCAAATGGGTTTGTGGTGTACTGTGATGTATCCAGTGTAGGTTTGGGTTGTGTCCTAATGCAGAGAGGTAAGGTCATAGCCTATGCCTCTAGACAGCTTAAAACTCATGAAAAGAATTATTCGACCCATGATCTAGAGTTAGCAACTATTGTGTTTGCTTTAAAGATTTGGAGGCATTACATGTATGGGGTGCATGTCGATATGTTCACAGATCACAAAAGCTTGCAGTATGTGTTCTCTCAAAAAGATTTGAATCTTCGTCAGAGAAGGTGGTTAGAGTTGTTGAAAGATTATGATTCTATATCATCCAGTCAAGGCTAATGTAGTGGCAGATGCTCTCAGTAGGTTATTTATGGGTACTGTTGCTCATGTTGAGAATGGTAAGAAGAAGTTAGTTCAGGAGGTCCATCAGCTTGCCCGACTAGGTGACTACTTAGTCGACTCAACAAAAGGTAGTGTGTAGGTATAAAATAGTTCAGAATTATCTCTGGTTTCCAAAGTAAAGAAAAAGCAGGACAGCGATCCTAGTCTTGTTAAGTTGAAAGATTAGGTCAGATATCAAAAAGTAGAGGTTTTCTCCCAAGGGGTGGATGGTGTGTTGCACTGCCAGGGTTGGCTATGTATGCCAGGTGTAGATAACTTAAGGCAACGAATTCTTACAAAGGCACACAGTGTGCATTACTCGATTCTTCCAGGGACCACTAAGATGTACCGTGATTTGGGGGAAATCTATTGGTGGAATGGGATGAAGAGGCATATCACAAAGTTTGTAGCTTAGTGCTCTATGTGTCATCATGTTAAGATTGAGCACCAAAATCCTAGTCGGTCCATACAGGAATTCAGATTCCCACATGGAAATAGGAAGAAGTGAACATGGACTTTATGACGAGTTGGCCTTGTACTTGTATCAGTATAATTTGATTTGGGTTATCGTAGATAAGATGACCAAATCTGCTCATTTCTTTCCAGTCATACCTCTTACTCAGCCGAGGATTATGCCAAGCTCTATGATAAAGAGTTGGTCAGATTGCACGATGTTCCGTTGTCTATTATTTCGGATAGAGGTACGTAGTTCACCTCTCATTTTTGGAAATCCTTCCTAAAAGGTCTTGGTACCCAAGTCCACCTCAGTACAGTCTTCCACCCTCAGATAGATAGTCAAGCAAAAAAGACCATTCTAACTCTAGAAGATATATTAAGAGCATGTGTTGTTGACTTTAAGGGTAGTTGGGATGACCAACTACCTTTAATTGAGTTTGTGTATAATAACATCTATCATTCCAGTATTCAGATGGCTCCATTTGAGTCTCTCTATGGGAGAAGATATAGATCTCCTATTGGTTTGTTTAAAGTAGGTGAGGCCACAATAGTAGGTCCTGACTTGGTGTTTGATACCTTAGAAAAGGTACAGTTAATCAGAGAAAGGCTTAGGGCAGCCAAGAGCCGACAGAAATCATATGCAGATATGAGAAAAAAGGATCTCAAGTTTGAGATTGGCAATTTAGTATACTTGAAAATCTCTCCCATGAATGGGGTGAAAAGGTTCAAAAAGAAGGGAAAGCTTAGTACCCGATATGTCGGTCCTTACAGAATTCTCAGTTGTTTTAGAAAGGTTGCTTACGAGCTTGAGTTGCCTTCCGACCTAGCCTCAGTATATCTAGTATTCCACATCTCCTTGTTAAAGAAATTCATTGGTGACCCAGTAGTCATAGTCCCTTTAGAGAACATAAATATTCAGAATGATCTCTCTTTTGAAGAGGTTCCAGTCCAAATCCTTGATCATCAAATTTGCAGACTAAGGAACAAAGAAGTCCCCTTGGTCAAAGTTCTTTGGTAGAATCGGTCCGTTAAGGAAGCTACTTGGGAAGCAGAAGCAAATATACAGATTAAGCATCCTCACCTCTTCTCTGCAAACTCAAACTTAGCTTAAGGTAATAGTCTTTCTTAGATTTTACTCTACTCCATGCTTAGTTACAGCCGCATAACATTCTCATATCACTCATGCTTTCATGAAGCAATTCAGTCATATGTCATGTCTCCAGAATTCAGTCATGCTTCAGTTATGCATGTCAGTGTAAGTATAGTTGAAGCATTTTCTCTCAGTTCCTTCGGTCCCATTTGAGGATGAATGTTCCTAAGGGGGAGATATTGTAAGACCCCATAAAGTCCTAGTCATTTGAGTCCTTTAAATCATGCCAAAAGAGGTCCTAGACTTAGAAAATTTCAGCTAAGTATTAGGATTTCATCATTTCTAAAGCCTTCAAACTTTGAGGAATTTATTTACGACCTTCCTGACCTCAGAAAGTTTTTAAGTTAATTCATGATCGGGGAAGTCAATAGTATATCTTAGGAGGGTTTTAGAATTTTTGAACAAGCGTAAGGGTATGTTTGAAACTCCAAAATAGTGGCTCAGGGTGATTAGCTCGAAGTGCCCTTCCTAGTATGGTGTTGGGGGGAACCCGCGATGCAGACTGTGGTACCCTGCCTAGAGCGGTGCTCCAGAGCCCGCGGCGCCCAAGCCAATTCGGTCTGGGTAATTTTGACAGTTTTGTTCCACATTTTTATGGGCAAATGGGTCATTTTCCCTTCACCCAATAGGTCCATAACATGGGATTAAAGCCCCAAATAGCATAATTTTTCATCCTTTTCACAAAATCCTCTCAAGAACAAGCCTTAGTTTCATCAAGTCTCAAGAACTCACCAAAATATCTACGAAATTAACAATCAAGGTATGTTAGGCGTTCATTCATGGGTTTCATTCATCCATGGAGTCCAAGAACCCTATTTAAACATACAAGTTAATAGATTTATGATTTCCATGCTTGAAATTAATTGTATTCTTAAACATGATATTAATTGGGTTTTAATCCATGATTAAATTGCAAGTTTCATGAAATTAAATAGCATGGGTGATGAATATGTGATTATCATGATAAACCCTTGAATTTACAATTGATTATTATATCCATGATTTTTATATGTTGACTATTATTATGGGAAATAATCATGCTCCCCAAGTGTTTGATAAAATGCTTGTGTGAATTAAGTAGTGAACATGTTATTATGAGGTCTCATTCATGTACAAGCTCATGTACATTAAGTGTTTGACAAAATATCTAAATGAATGCATTATTAACAAGAAAGTATTATCATGCTTTCAAGATTATACCATACTTTATTTTCAATGCTATCGAGTCCTGGGGGTATTCAATACCCAAAAATCTAGTTGTTTACCCAGAGCTGCAGTAGTTATAGAATAGTCTCAGTAGTGTCATGATTAGTAGTACTTATTCAGTTACAGAACTCAGTTAAAATCAGCTCAGTTTAGTTTAGTTTAGTAATTAGTATCTATTCAATTGGGAGTAGGATTCAGCACCGAGTGAACACAAGAATGGGGTCTAACCTGCCAGTAGAGAGTGTGACCCTTAAAAGTTATCCTTGCAATTCAAAACTACGTAACCAGTGTAGCTTGAGATATCAACCTGCCAATTGAGGGTTGATAAGGTGCTTTACCTGCCAGTTGAGGGTACCACCGTTCTTATTCAGGGCACCTGTCGGATGAGGGTGACTCTTTAGCTTGTCTTAACCCATGGCATGGTACAGACACCCTTCCTACTGGGGTTATAGGTTGGACCCCAATCCATTTAGATAGGGGCATGTCGATTAGATGATTACCTCCTATAGTTTTAATTTTAGCCTTAATATAGACTTCAGTTCAGTTCTACAGTATCAGGACTGTCAGAAACAGTCACTCACTTAGTATCAAAAATCAGTACTCAGCTTCAGTAAAAGCTTAGATACAGTATACATGTATATATATAGTATTGCATATTCAGTACTTTACAATAGATTCAGTTATCCAGGTACTCTTATTAAGCTACTTCACATCATTCAGTTAGTTACTGTTCATGCATATGAACCCTTGCATTCATTCTTACCTTATCTAGCTTACCAGTACATTCCACGTACTGATTGTATACTCTTTTCTTTATGCTATGATGTCTAATATATAGGTTCGGATGCTAAGGTTCCTGACCACGCTTAGCTAGATTCTGTAGTGAGTCATCATCCATCGAGGATATTCTTTTATATCAGTATTATAGTAGCTTTAGTATTTTTTTCATAAGTCAGAGTTAGTTGGAGGTTTGTCTTATCAACTCCACATTCAGACAGTTCATCTAGAGGTTTTTCGGACTAGACTAGTTCAGATAGCATTCAATTTTTAGATGTTATTTCAGTATTATATTTATCAGTATTCATATTATGAACCTTAAGTCATTTCATCCTATTTTCTACATTATTTTAGTATTATTATTCAGTACTCACAGCAGGTACCAATCATGGGTTAGCTTGCGGTCCTTCGGGGTCGTAAGCACCATGTGGCATCCGGGGTGCAGAATAGGGGGCATTACAAACTTGGTATCAAAGCCTAAGGCTCAACAGAGTCCTAGGGAGTCTGAAAGCTAAATCTAGCAGAGTCTTATGCATGGGTGTGTAGCACGCTACTATTATGAAAAAGAGGCTATGAGGCATTTTTTAGGAAAGTTTCCCTTTTTTCCAGTATTCATGTCATGCAAGTGACCATGAGCTCAAGTTAAAATCTCAGTGTAATTCTCTTCTTCCTTACATTTACAAAATATTCCTCCCAAAAAACCAATGGAAGAAGAATAGAAAACCATCCAACACCTCAGCCTGTTCAGGCAGATCCCCTGGAAAGCATGTCTCCTATGCAAAATTCAGAGCTGCGTTCACTACTCTAGCTAATTCCGTAGCAGCTCAAAATAAACAGTCAACTATTGTTCAGGCCAAACCAGTGGCCAATACTACTGCATCTAGGATTCGGGACTTCGCCCGGATGAACCCTCCCTTATTCTCAAAATCTAAGTCTGAAGAGGATCCACAGGAGTTCCTTGACCATGTGCAGAAAGTCATAGATACTATGGGAGTGACTTACAGTGAGAGTGTTGAGTTAGCCGCCTATCATCTATAAGATGTATCTCATACATGGTTTAAGTAGAGGAAAGTATACAGGGGAACGGATGCAGGGCCTATAGAATGGGAAAAGTTTGCTATAGCTTTTTTAGATAGATTCTTTCCTTTAGAATTGAGGGAAACCAAGGTGTTAGAGTTCATCAATCTCAGGCAAGGCAGTATAAGTGTGAAAGAGTATTCCCTCAAGTTCACTCAGTTATCTAGGTATGCTCCCTATGTAGTAGCAGACAATAGGTCCAGAATAAACAAGTTCGTGTCTGAGGATATAAAAGAGTGTGGTTATGGAGTGTAGGACTGCAATGCTGATTAAGGAGATGGACATATCCAGGCTCACGGTTCATGCTCCGTAGATAGAAGAAGCTAATAATAAAGAGAGAGAGGGGGAGAACAAGAGAGATAGAATAGGTAGATTTAATTTTACTCAGCCTAAGTCAGAAGGTGGTAACAGTACCCAGTTTCATCCAAAATCTTTAGTTCCAGCTCCGTCCTCAGCTACTGTGCTAATATCTAAGTTCAAAAATGGTAATAAATATAGGACACTAGGCTCTAAATCTCAGGGTAGTGTCCCCAGTACTCGAATAAATCCTCTTTGCCAGAAATGTGGCAGAAACCATCAGGGTGTCTGCAAAGCTGGAAGTGATGTATCATTTAGGCATGGAAATTCAGGCCATAGAATTAAATATTATCCTGAGTCAGGCTCACATAATTAGTACAATCATCCCTCAGCTCAGTCCGATCGTTCGAATCAGCAGGGTGCCACTTCTAGTGCCACCAGTAGGCAATGCCCAAACAAGCTCTATGCATTTTAGTCCCGACAAGATCAGGAAAGTTCTCCTGATGAGGTCACTGGTACATTACAGATTTTCCATTTACATATTTATGCTTCATTAGATATAGTATCCTCTCTGTATTTTGTAACTCCTTACATAGCAGTCTACTTTAAGGTCAAACCAAAAGTTTTAACAGAACCATTCTCAGTTTCCACCCCAATGGATCAGTCTATCATAGCCCGATGGGTATACTGGAACTGTCCAATTATGATATCTCAGAAAGCCACTTCGGCAGACTTAGTGAAGCTAGAGATGATGAATTTCGACATTATTCTCGGTATGGATTAGCTCCATTCATGCTATGCCTCAATTGATTGTAGAAACAGAATTGTTCATTTTTAGTTTCCAAATAAACCAGTCCTTGAATGAAGGGGTAGTACTACAGCGCTTAAGGATCGGTTGATTTCATACCTTAGAGCGAGAAAAATGATATCTGAGGAATGTGTCTATGATCTTATGGGAGTCAAAGACTCTAGTTCAGAGACTCCTAGTCTTGGTTCAGTTCTATTAGTAAATAAATACTCTGATGTGTTTCTTGAAGATCTTCCCAGAGTTTCGCTCGAGGGAAATCAACTTCAAAATAGACCTTCTTCCAGACACTCACCCCATATCTATTCTGCCATACTAAATGGCACCAACTAAACTCTAAGAACTAAAAGAATAGTTAAAAGATCTCCTAGATAAGGGATTCATTAGACCCAGCATTTCCCCGTGGGGTGCACCAGTCTTACTCGTGTATAAGAAAGATGATTCTCTTAGAATGTGTATAGACTACCGTTAGTTGAATAAAGTCACAGTCATGAATAAATACCTACTTCCTAGAATTAATGACTTGTTTGACCAACTTCAGGGTGCCAGTTACTTCTCTAAGATATACCTTAGATCAAGCTATCATCAGCTCAGAGTCAGAAACTGTGACATTCTAAAAATTACTTTCCAAACTCGGTATGGTCACTTTGAGTTTCTAGTCATGTCCTTTGGTCTTACTAATGCCCCAGCAGCTTTCATGGACTTCATAAACCGTGTGTTTAGTTAGTACTTAGACATGGTCATTATATTCTACATCAATGATATTCTTGTTTATTTTCGTATCGAGAAAGATCATGCAGATCACCTCAGAATCGTGCTTCAGACTCTTAGAGTTCATCAGTTGTTTTCCAAATTCAGTAAGTTAGAATTTTTGCTAAGGTCAATAGAATTCCTTGGTCAAATTATTTTCAGCGATGGCATTAGAGTTGATCCTTAAAAGACTTAAGCGGTAAGAAACTAGCCTAGACCCATCTCTCTGTCAGATATCACAATTTTCTTGGGTTTAAATGGCTATTACCATTGGTTTGTTGAAGTGTTTTCATCTATTGCATCCCTCATGTCCTGATTAACTCAGAAGAAAGCTAAGTTTCAATGGTCAGATTTTTGTGAGAAAAGTTTTCTGGAGTTGAAGACTCAACTCACTACAGCCTCAATTTTGACATTACCAGATGGTTCAGATGGGTTTGTGGTGTACTGTGAAATATCGAGAGTAGATTTAGGTTGTGTTCTAATGTAGAAAGGTAAGGTCATAGCCTATGCCTCAAGACATCTTAAGCCCCATAAAAAGAATTATCCCACTCATAATCTAGTGTTAGAATCTGTTGTGTTTGCTTTAAAGATTTGGAGGCATTACTTATATGGGGTGCATGTCGATATGTTCACAGATCACAAAAGCTTGCAGTATGTATTCTCCTAAAAAGATTTGAATTTGTGTCAGAGAGGGTGGTTAGAGTTGTTGAAATATTTTGATATGAGTATTCTATATCATTCGGGTAAGGTCAATGTAGTGGCAGATGCTCTCAATAGGTTGTCTATGGGTAGTGTTGTTCATGTTGACAATGGTAAGAAGAAGTTAGTTCAGGAGGTCCATCAGCTCACCCACCTAGGTGTCCGCTTAGTCGACTCAGCCGAAGGTAGTATATGGGTGCAGAATAATTCAGAATCATCTGTGGTATCCAAAGTAAAGGAAAAGTAGGACAGAGATCCCATTCTTATTAAGTTGAAAGGGCCAGTCATAGATCAGAAGGTAGAGGTTTTCTGCCAAGGGGGAGATAGTGTATTATGTTTCCAAGTTTTTCTATGTGTGCCAGGTGTAATGAATTAAGGCAACGAATTCTTGTAGAGTCATATGGTGTGCATTACTCAATTTATCCAGGGACCACTAAGATGTACCACAATTTGAGGGAGATCTATTGGTGGAATGGGATAAAGAGGGATATCAGAAAGTTTGTAGCTAAGTGCTCTATGTGTCAGCATGTTAATATTGAGCACCAGAAGCCTAGTGGGTCCATGCAGGAGTTCAGTATTCCCATATAGAAATGGAAAGAAGTGAACATAGACTTTGTGATGAGTTTGCCTCGTACTCGTCATCAGCATGATTCGATTTGGGTTATCATAGGCAGGATGACCGATTCTACTCATTTCTTACCACTCTTACTCAGTCGAGGATTATACTAAGATCTATTTTAAAGAGTTGGCCAAATTGCACGATGTTCCGTTGTCCAATATTTCTGATAGAGGTACGCATTTCACCTTTCATTTTTGGAAAGCCTTCCAAAAGGGTCTTGGTACCCAAGTCCACCTCAGTACAGCTTTCCACCCTCAGACAGATGGTCAAGCAAAGAAGACAATTCAGACTCTAGAAGATATGTTAAGAGAGTGTGTTATTGACTTTAAGGGTAGTTGGGATGACCACTTACCTTTGATTGAGTTGGCATATAATAGCAGCTATCATTTCAGTATTTAGATGTCTCTATTTAAGGCTCTTTATAGGAAAAGATATAGATCTCCCATTGGTTGGTTTGCAATAGGTAAGTCCGCAGTATGAAGGCCTGACTTGGTGTTTGATGCCTTATATAAGGTGCAGTTAATTAGAGAAATGCTTAGGGCAGCCTAAAGCCGACAGAAATCATACGTAGGTGTGAGAAGAAAGGATCTCAAGTTTGAGATTGACAATTTTGTATACTTTAAAATATCTCTCATGAAGAGGGTGAAAAGGTTTAGCAAGAAGGGAAAGATCAGTCCCTTATATGTCGGTCCTTACAGAATTCTCTGCCATTTTAAAAAGTTGTCTTACAAGCTTGAGCTGCCTTCTGACCTAGCCTTAGTACACCCATTATTCCACGTCTCCTTGCTAAAGAAAAGCATTGGTGACCCAACATTCATAGTCCCCTTAGAGGACATAAATATTAAGAATAATGTCTCTTTCGAAGAGGTTCTAGTCCAAATCCTTGATCATCAGATTCATAGACTAAGGAACAAAGAAATCATCTTGGTCCAAGTTCTTTGGCGAATTTAGTCCGTTGAGGGAGCTACTTGGGAAGAAGAAGTAGATATGCAAGCTAAGTATCCTTACCTCTTCTCCGCAAACTCAGACTCAGCTTGAGGTAATAGTCTTTCTTAGATTTTACTTTACTCCATGCAGTTACAGCCGCATAACATTCTCATATCATTCATGCATTCATGAAACAGTTCAGTCATATGTCATGTCTCCAGACTTTAGTCATGCTTCAGTTATGCATTTCAGTGTAAGTATAGTTTAAGTAGTTTCTCTCAGTTCCGTCAGTCCCATTCAAGGATGAATTTCCCAAGGGGGAGATATTGTAAGACCCCATAGAATCCTAGTCGTTTGAGTCCTTTAAAACATGTTAAAAGAGGTCCCAGACTTAGAAAATCTCAGCTAAGTGTTAGGACTTAGTTATTTCTAAAGACCTCAAACTTTGAGGAATTTATTTACGACTTTTCCAACCTCAAAAAGTTAGTTTTTAAGTTAATTCATGATCGGAGAAGTCAATAGTATATCTCAGGTGAGTTTCAAAATTTTCGGACAAGCGTAAGGGCGTGTTTGAAACTCCAAAATAGTGGCTCAAGGCGATTAGCCAGCGGCGCCCTGCCCAGTCCAGTGTTGGGGGAATCCCGCAATGCAGATCATAACACCCTGCCCAGAGCAGCGCTCCAGAGCCCGTGGCGCCCTATCCAGCCCAATCCGAGAAATTTCTGCAGTTTTGTTCTGCATTTTTAAGGGCAAATGGGTCATTTTCCCTTCACCCAATAGGTCCATAACACAAGATTAAAGCCCCAAATAGCATAATTTCTCATCCTTTTCACAAAATTCTCTCAAGAACAAGCCCTAGTTTCATCAAGCTTGAGAATCAAGTCTCAAGAACTCACCATAATCTCTACGAAATTAACAATCAAGGTATGTTAGGTGTTCATTCATGGGTTCCTTTCACCCATGGAGTCCAAGAACCCTATTTAAACATATAAGTTCATAGATTTATGATTTCCATTCTTGAAATTGATTGTATTCAAGTTCATGATATTAATTGGATTTTAATTCATAATTAAATTGCAAGTTTCATGAAAGTAAATAGCATGGGTGATGAATATATGATTATCATGATAAATCCTTAAATTTACAATTAATTATTGTATCCATGATGTTCATGTGTTGACTATTATTATGGGAAATAATCATGCTCCCCTAGTGTTTGATAAAATATTTGTGTTAATTGAGTAGTGAACATGTTATTATGAGGTCTCATTCATGTACAAGCTCATGTATATTAAGTATTTGACAAAATGTCTAAATAAATGCATTATTAACAAGCAAGTATTATCATGCTTTCAATATTATACCATACTTTATTTTCAATGCTATCGAGTCCTGGGGGTATTCAATACCCAAAAATCTAGCTATTTACCTAGAGCTGCAGTAGTTACTGAATAGTCTCGGTAGTGTCACGATCATTAGTACTCAGTCAGTTACAGAACTCAGTTAAACTCATCTTAGTCCAATTTAGTTTAGTAATCAGTGTATATTCAGCTGGGAGTAGGATTTAGCACTGATTGAACCCAAGGATAGGGATCACCTTCTAGTAGAGGGTGTGACCCTTAGAAGCAATCCTTATATTTCAGAACTACATAGCTAACATTGGTTGAGATATCAACCTACCTATTGAGGGTTGATAAGGTGATATATCTGCCAGTTGAGGGTACCACCATTCTCATTCAGGGAACCTGCTAGATGAGGTGACTTTTAACCTTGTTGTTACCCATGGCAAGGTACTGACACCCTTCCAACTGGGGTTATAGGTTGGATCCCAATCCATTCAATGAGGGGCATGTCGGTTAGATAATTACCTCCCACAGTTTCAGTTTTAGCCTCAATATAGAACTCAGTTCAGTTCTACTGGATGAGGATTGTCAAAAATAGTCACTCATTATCAGTAATTCAGTTATTAGTAATACATGTATATACAGAGTATTTCATATTCAGTGCTTTACAGTAGATTGAGTTATTCAGGTACTCTTATTCAGCTACTTCATATTATTCAGTCAATTTTTGTTCATGCATATGAACTCTTGCATTCAGCCTTACCTCATCTAGCATACCAGTACATTCTACGTACTGATTACATACTCTTTTTTTTGCGCTATGATGTCTCATATCATAGGTTCGGATGCCCAGGTTCCTGACCATGCTTAGCCAGATTTAGTTAGCAGTAGCAGATTTAGTAGTGAGTCCTCATCCATCGAGGATATTCTTTTATCTCAGTATTATAGTATATTCAATATTTTTTTCTTTAGTCAAAATTAGTTGGGAGTTTGTCCCATCAACTCCACATTCAGACAGTTCATTTAGAGGCTTTTCGAACTAGACTAGTTCAGACAGCATTCAATTTTCAGATATTATTTTAGTTTTATATTTATCAGTATTCAGATTATGAACTATATGGCATTTTAGCCTATTTTTTGAATTATTTTAGTATTATTATTCAGTGTTCACAGCAGGTACTAGTCATGGGTTAGCTTGCTTTCCTTTGGGGTCGTAAGCATCGTGTGGCATCTGGGGTACAGACTCAAGGCATTACAGCTCCCCTTGCCTAATAGCTCTTAAGAGAATTATGGAGTATTTAGGAAGAGTTTCTAAGTGTTAATGAATAGAATATTAGGGTAAATACCTTCTAGGTAGGTTAGAAGTCGTGGGACCCTATTCGATAAGTAGGAAAATATCAAGAATAACCCCACTTAAGTTGCACAAAATCCCATCACAGGGATACGACTGGCCCTCACGAGTCATACCCTCTCAATATGATTAGTATCCTCTACTCGTATCCAAGCCTCAACCCTTGGATCTAATACTGTCTAGTATACGACTCAGCCAACCAAGTCGTAACCACAGCATATAATCTGTACCCTTCATTGGTACCCCTGGCAGATTTATACCTAAGAAAAATTTAGGCACTGTCCACCATACGAGTCCCTGGTACGATTTGTACCCTAGCTTATAGCTTATGGTGA